>NW_003852744.1:22004-119633 GCF_000181295.1 Otolemur garnettii
TCTTGGGCTCAAGTGATTCTCTTGCCTCAGCTTCCCAAGTAGCTGGGACTACAGGCGCCTGCCACAAGGCCTGGCTATTTTCTTGTTGCAGCTGTCATTGTTGTTTAGCAGGCCTGGGCCAGCTTCGAACCTGCTATCCTCCACACATGTGGCCGGTGCCCTACTTGCTAAGCTACAGCGCTGAGCCTATTTTCAAAGATTTTAACCAGTACACCTACAACAGTGTTCCTTTCCATAGGGACGTAGTCCTAGGTTGCCACCACTGAAATCTTTAGCAATAGAGTAGTCACTATATGATGGGCACTATCCATGCCCACTCCACCAATCAGGACTGCAATCTCCTCATCCACCAGAAAATCCATCTAATCAGTTTCTAGTCCCTATCTTACTGCATTTTTTGGTGGGACTACATGTTACCACATGCATTGATCCATGTCCTCTGAAAAGCAGACACCAAAATAAGATTAGACACGTAATACCCATCAGGGAAATAGGGAGGGAGTGAAAAGAAACATGGAGAGCCAGCCAACTGGCAAGGCTGATGGCAAGGTTGACAGAGAGTTCTTGAGCCAAATTCCATAGGAGGAATCTCACATGTGGCAGGAAAGGCCTGCTTCGGTATCTCTCTGCTCCTTTCAGTCACTGGCTAGGAGTAACCTGTATGAAGCATGGCCTTAGTGCAAATGTGGTAATGCACAGTAATTGATTTCAGAGTGCAGCCACAAAGGTGATCAGTTATTCGCACTTCCTGAGGAAGTCTATCAGAGAAATGCATTTTCATGATCACCATATGGAGCTTAAATATAAAGTACTAATGTTTATTTCATTTATAAAATTCCTTAAAATATAATTTGTCATTTGAAGCAAAATTAGAACTGTATATTATGAAGTTTATAACACAGTGAAGTAAAATATGTAACAATGATGCTATGAAAGATGGAAAAGGAAATGAAACTGTAGTCTCTTAAGGTTCTTTATATCATGCATGAAGTGTTAAAATATTACTTCAGGATAGATTTTGATAAAATAATGTTGCATATTGTCAGTGTTATTGGCAACCATTAATATGGGGATCTGGTTAATAAGTCAACACTGGAGATGAAAGAGAATACTAAAAAGTACTCAAATAATCCAAAAGAAGGCAGGAAAAAAGGGGAGAAAAGTAACAAAGACCAGACCAGATGGGATGAGTAGAAAACAAATAGCGAGAGTGTAGGCTTAACTCAATAATTACACTGAATATAAATAGTCTAAACATGCCAATTAAGATACAAAAAAAGTTACACTGGATAAAAAAAATCAAAACCTAACTATATGCAGTTTAAATAAATCATGCTTTAAATATAAAAAGATTTTATTTTTAAAGATAGGATGGGAAAAGATATACCATACAAGAACTAAATCATAGGAGATCTGGAATAGCTGTATTAATTTCTGACATAGTAGACTTCAGGTTCAGAATATTAACAAAGATCCTTAGAGATATTCTAAACACATAGCAATTCTAAATAGGTACCCAACTAATAACACAACTTAAAATACATAAAGCAAATATTGACAGAATTGAAAAAAGATACAGAAAAATTCATAACTCAAGTTGGAGATTTCAACACTTCTCTTTTAATAATTGATAGAAAAAGTAGGCAGAAAATTATTTTGGACATAGAAGACGTAGGGATCGGGTAAACTTCCTCTTCCCTCTTCACCACGCCCCCTAAAGTTCACTGAAAGATCAATTCACAATTAAGGGAGATTAATAAGAGAAATGTTTATTTCCAAATATGTTTATTTTCCATGTGCATGGACAGCACCTGTACCTCAGTGGGTAGGGCGCTGACCACATACACCAAGGCTGGTGGGTTCGAACCCAGCTTGGGCCAGCTGAAACAACAACAACAAAATAGCTGGGCACTGTGGTGGGCCCCTGTAGTCCCAGCTACTCAGGAGGCTGAGGCAAGAGAATCACTTAAGCCCAAGACTTTGAGGTTGCTGAAGCTGTGATGCCACAGCACTCTACCAAGGGTGACATAGTGTGAGACTCTGTCTCAAAAAAAAAAAAAAAAAAAAAAAGGAAGAAGAGAAAATTCATAATCCTAGCACTCTGGAAGGCCAAGGCAGGTGGATTGCTTGAACTCAGGTTCCAGACCAGCCTGAACCTGAACCAGAACAAGACGTCATCTCTTAAAAAAATAAAAACAATAAAAAAAATTACCATGTTCATGGGGGGGGGGACCCACGAGAGTGATTACCTAATGTCTCAGTGATGGTTAGATCCCCTTATAGATGCCTTTTGAAGGGAGAGGGGAATGTGAGGTGCTCCAAGTGGTTGCTAGGGAGGATCAATAGATGGGGAAACAGATTGACTGGGAAATTACCCTGAGAGACAGATATTGTGTTTTAATTGATTGGCCCAGGTCTGCTAGCATTCAGGGGGAGGAAAGAAAGTCATTTGCCTCCCCTTTGAGCCCCTGATCTGGTCAGTCTGTTTTCATGCCAAGAGGGGGAAAGCCCCTTCCAATGCTTTCTGATGGTGAATGCCCTTTAATTCAAAATATTCTTTATGTCTAGTAGTCATATTCTGGGGTAAAATTTCCTTAGCTCCTTCAAAGACTTATATAACATTATCAACTTACATGAACAAAATGACATTTATAGAACATCTTACTCAACAACAATAGAATACAGATTTTTTTTCAAGTGCCCATGGAAAATTCACCAAGATAGACCATATGCTGGGACATTAAACAAGTTTCAATAAATTTAGAAGTACTGAAAACATACAGAATATGTTCTCTGACTACTGTGGAATTAAATTAGAAACTAAGAACAGATCTTTGTAGAGTCTCCAAATATTCGGAAATTGAACTACATACTTCTAAATAATACAATTGTTGAGGAAAAAACTATGGCAGAAATTAGAAAATATTTTTTAACTGAATAAAAATGTAAAAAAAATGCTGCATTGTATGATTGGAGAGAAATTTGTAATTTTAAATGCTCATAGTAGAGAAGAAAAGTTTTTCAAAAAAAATCAATAACCAATTATCTCTAAAACCTAAAAGTAGAAGAGCAAACTGAACCAAAAGTAAATAGAAAGAAATGACCAGGATGAAGGGTAAATTAATGAAATATATCTATAACAGAGACAATTCAATGAAAACAGAATGTGCATCTTTCAAGAGATCAATTAAATAAAATTTTAGCAAGGCTGATTAAGAAAAAGATCTAAAACAAAATTTAATAATATCAAAGATGAAAGAGGGTAAATAACTACAGATTCTACATTACAAAGTAATGAATGTTATGAATAGTTTTATGCCAATCAAGTTGACAACTTACAGGAATTGGAAAATTCTTTGAAAGATACAAGTCAGTAAAACTTACAAAAGAGGAAATAGAAATTCTGAGCCGTTCTTGAATCTATTCAAGAAATGGAATTTGTTCTTAAAATGCTTCACAAAAGAAACTCCAGATGAAGAAGGCTTCGTTGTTGAACTCTTCCAAACATTTAAGGTCAAAATGGAGATAATATGGATGAAGGGAGTTGGAGTGCAAGAGTATAATTTATGTAAAATCATTTTCAGTTCTTTTTTCCCTTGAATGCACAGAAATATTAGTTATCTTCACTTTGGGAATTCTTTTTTTGCCACTGTATTTACTAAATGAATATTTACTAAGGTCAAATTTAATCTCCTAATGTATTCCTGCAAGTGTGGTATCCCTATCTCTGGTTTTCAGATGGTCTGAAGGATGTGAAATAATTTTCTTAAATTCTTGTGGCTAATGACTTATGGAGTTGGAATTTGATTCTAAATCTGTTTGTCCCCGAATCTTGCTCTCAGCTATTACAGTTGGCTTTTTTGGGGACATTTCTGTTGGTCAATTTTCTTCTCCTATTTTCTAATTGTGGGGATTTATGGAAAGATTTAGTTCTTAACCCTTGACTATTATATCTTTAAATATTTCTGCTTATGACAATTCATCATTCTTCGATGATCATTTGTACATCTGTATTCAGCTGATTCTCCAGTTCGTATTTTGATTCCTGTACTTCCTTCCTTTAATTCCTCATTGCCAGTTATTTTTTTAACTTAAAATTTCCTTATGAATGTTTTTTGGAAGCATTTCACTATCTCAACTAAATACAGCTACTTATCGTCCCCACTTTTTGTTCATTCATTTCTGCCATTCTACTCACAGTTCCCAGCCTCAGAATTTTAGTAAGATTTGATTTGACTCACTGTTCTTCTCTCAAACCATAGAGATATTAAATCTTCTTTTTCTCAGGATGTTATCTCTTGATACTGTTCTAAATTTACTATTTCCTCTGCTTATGAAATCTTAATGGATCTGCCATCGTATATCATGGAAGTCTAAAATATCCTATTAATTTAAGGTCTAGATTTGAATAATAGTGATAATATAATAATTTTTGTGCCTTCTGTGTTATATGTTCCATGTACTAGAAACTGTATCGTGTGTGATTATTACCTGCATTTTAAGATAAGTGATTCAAAGTGGCCGAACACAATTTCCAATATCCCTCAACTAGTAAGTGGGTAGAGCCAATAATCCTAGTTGTTTCATTGATCTCAAAGTTTATACTCTGAATACATACAGAGAGCATATAGTTTATCATTTAACTTGGATATATTTCACCGTGAAAAGTGTTGCTACTAATAATTCTTCTAGGATAGTAGATGTAAAATGGGAACATTCCAAGCAAACCAGGACTTCTAATATCACATTAATCCTACTTCCTACTTTTTCTCCAATAAAAATGGGAATGTCAGACTGACATCTGTTTTAGAGATAAAGAAGATGTGTCAATCTTTGTATTTGTGGAGTTCAAGGTGACAAAAGGGCATCCTATTGGAACATTTTAGTAGAGATGTTATTAACAGGTAATTAACAGAAAGATAAAATAACTTTAGGAGCTAACAATGTAGAGAATGTTTTTAAAGTCATAAGCTGAGGTCACCAAACCTATAAGAAAGAACCGGTACAGATGATTGAGAACTGGCCACTGGAAATTTCGAAATAAAAAAGATGTGTGAAGAGATAGACTAGGAGATGCTTCTATTGGACTTTAAACCTTTAGAAAACCCTTTAGAAAATCAACCATTTGTTTGAATTCCACTTACTTAGCATTTTAATATGCCAAATACACATATTAAAAACCAATTTAACATTAAGTATAGGGCAAACCATATAACTTCTGGTGGATGAATTTAATTATATGCCCATCATTGGGGCCTAACTGAAGTCATTTCAAATGAAGACATTTCAGTTGTTCTTTTGTCTCTAGAAAGACTGTCTTGCTATTTTTGTTGAAATGGTAGCATATTCTTGGATTTTTCTTGTGCAGGGTGAAGGATACTGTCTTCCCCACCACTTGTGTGCAGTTTAAGGTGCTACCAGACATTTGAGGGGAATGGATGTGCCATATGTACAAAGACACTGGTACTGTATGTTCTGCGCGAGAATGGTATAATCCACATTTCACATATATTTTAATGTTAGCAATAAATAGAACAAGGAAGCCATTATACGGACATTCAAGTTTTAGAAAAAGGGACAGTTTTGCATCAGAAGTAACTTAATCAAGAATATTTCTTTCTATGCTTCTCTCTGCTTCTATTGGAGCAAGTCAAGAGCGAAAATGATTTAGACAAGACCTGGTTCATCTGAAATAAAAGCCCTGATGCATTCAAAATGAAGTTCCCATGGAAACCATCTCTGAAGTGACAGAAACCTCAGAAGAACTTTCTCTGGCGTTGCATCATGCATACAGGAACTCTAAAGCTCCTAGAGCAGTGGTTCTCAACTCCCTAATGCCGTGACCCTTTAATACAGTTCCTCGTGTTGTGGTGACCCCCAACCATAAAATTATTTTCATTGCTACTTCATAACTGTAATTTTGCTATTGTTATGAATTGTAATGTAAATATCTGATATGCAGGAGACTTCCAAAGGGGTCACGACCCACAGGTTGAGAACCACTGTGCTAGAGAAAAGTGAACATTTAATGAACCCCTAAGGTCCTCTTTGCCCTTGGGTCTCAAGAAAAGCTTGCCCTGTAGGGCTTATCTTAATTTTTTGATAGTGGACTATTTTTCTCTAATTCTTTAAATGTGTGTACTGAGATTTCGAACAGGGCTTGGGATTCATTAGAATAATTATTCAGGGATGTGGACATTTATTAGGTGTAAATTGACCCCCGGGGCATGGTCATTGCTGAGACTTAGCTGAGGTGAGCAAGCCCTCATCAGTGCACTGCTTGTCCTCATAGACACCCACACTGCAGTGGGCTTGTCTGGAAGAAGATGGACTTTTGCCTTTGTGTTGGGATTTCATCAATTCTCCGAAAGCCCTGAACTTTGACCCCAAACACATACAACTAATCTGCTAAATGCAGCTCAGATTTCCCCAAACAGAGATTTATTTCTTGGCTATGAAATGTTATATTTAATATCTAAAAGTCACTGCTAAGGAGTAGGGAATGCAAGTTGCTACATGAAGCTTCATGGATTGTTATCTCCATGTCCGTCAATAACTGACATTACATAATTTGAAGATTTAGATTCCAAATCCTCTGCAAGGCCTTCTCCTCTCTCCTGTGCTGTGGTTAGAACTTTCTCCCTTGAGAGCCCATAATTTGGCTTAAGGTATTGCATTTAAAGCACAAGGTGAAAACATGACCCCTTGGAAGGGGCTGCATTTAGCCATGAACGCCCAGTGTTTCAGGAGAGTAACTGATCTTATCAAGCAAATGTATTTACAGTTTCTTCTGAGTACTGCTCAAATGTCAGATTACTCTATTTAAAATCAAAATCTGGGCCCCTGACTTTTCTACCCCTCTCCCTTAGTTTCCTTCATAGCGCTTTTCACCTTACGTGTTTTCCTTCTTTCTTTGATGTAGTTTCTGCTTTTTCTGACTTGAATGAAAACTCTGTGTGAGCAGGAATTTGTTTTTGTTGTTTTGGTCTTTTCCCCACTGAATAATAACCAGAACTTGAGAGTTTCTGGGGGCATAGTAGATACGAAATATGTATTTGCCAAAGGAATGCCATTCTCATTCACATCTTTCTTCACTTCCCCATTATCTGACATATTGACTGTAGGATCTGTTCCCTGACCTTTAAATCTTTTTTTTTTTTTGAAACAGAGTCTCACTATGTGGCCCTCAGCAGAGTGCTGTGACATCACAGCTCACAACAACCTCAATCCCTTGGGCTTAAGTGATTCCCTTGCCTCAGCCTCCCAAGTAGCTGGGACTACAGGTGCCGGCCGCAATGCCTGGCTATTTTTTTGTTGCAGTTGTCACTGTTATTTAGCTGGCCTGGGGAGGGTTCAAACCCGTAACCACTGTGGTACGGGCCCCGAGCTGAAATCTTAATAAAAGTTGATATTAGTAATCTGAAAAATATTTTGTTTTAAACTACATGAACAGGTAGTGGAGGAAAAGCAGATAATGCTTTTTTATTTTTGACCATGGAAAATTTCAAATGTTTTTTGGTATGTATTAGATGTGAGTGAAATAATGAATCTCCTCTGAAGCTCAATTCTCCCTAATTTGACCTTTCCCAGCTCTAGTAGTTTCTACCATCCTTTAAAATTCCTTATTTTTATCAATAGCAAGAGTCTCATGAGATTCTTATAAGTAAAAGGAGCAAAAGTAAAAGTAAAAAGCTTCGGAAAATTCATTATCCTCACAAGGAAGTCATGTAGCCAGGGATTAAGACCATGGTTACTGAAGCTGGACAGACCAAGGTTTAACTCGAGATTCTGGAATCTATTAGCTGGGCATGTGCCTCACTTTTAAAGTGGAGATTAACAGGGATAACTTACAGGGGCTGTTGTAAATAATAAATGGGTGCTTTTTACATTGCCGTTGGGTCCTTGGTGTCCCCATAAGGGTGCTGAGTCAGACACTGATACATAATAAGTGTAGCAAAATTATGTTTTCCCACAGTGCTTTGCTCTTAATCATGCTTTAAAAAGGATGTAACCAGGATGAAGGAATAGGTCATTAAAAGCCACGTGAAGCATTATCCTTAGGGAAGGATGGTCTCTGGGCAATGGCCCTATGGGAGCCTCTGTAACTAGCTCACTGAGGTCTCTAATCTGGAATAAAACCCTTTCATCTCCTGTTATCTATGGAGTTAGGAAAGGAAGCTGTCTCATGCCTGGAAGCTGAACAGGGGCCTCAGGTGGATCTACAAATAGAGATTGCCTTCTCCAGCTCAGCCAGAGAAGCAAGATAAAATAGACATTTTGATTTTCAAGGTAGAGAAGAAGGAGAGGGGTCCCAGCTTCGTGTTGTCACCTGTTCAGCAGGGCGGTGAAAGAGATGGATGAGAGGCAGTAGAGATGGCACTGTGGCTCCAAGCAGGAGAGGGTGAGTCTCTGCCTGTCCTTCTGGGGGCTGCAGCAGAGTGGCTAAAAGCTCAAACCAGGGGAGCCAGCCAGGCTGAATCCACCTGCTGCTGCAACTCAGTAGCTTTGGGACTTTGTGTAAGTAGCTTAGCCCGGTGTCCTCAACTGTGGACTGGGGTAGTCGTAATGCCCCAAGGCATTGAGAATAATTCTTATCCCCTAGTTAGTACTCAGAAAATGCTTTTTTTTTTTTTCTTTTCTTCTTCCCACACCCTTAACATATATTGACTTTCATGGTCTCTCTCTCTTTCTCTCTCAGTGACTTTCTCTTTTTCTTTTGTAGACTCTCTTAAAAGAGAATGGCTGCTGAGAACTCCTCTTCTGTGACAGAGTTTATTCTCTCAGGCTTAACTGACCAGCCGGGACTCCAGCTGCCCCTCTTCTTCCTGTTCCTAGGTTTCTATGTGGTCACGGTGGTGGGGAACCTGGGCCTGATAACCCTGATTGGGCTGAACTCTCACCTGCACATTCCCATGTACTTCTTCCTCTTCAACTTGTCCTTCATTGATTTTAGTTATTCCACTACTCTCACCCCTAAAATGCTGATGAGTTTTGTGTCAAAGAAGAACATCATTTCCTATGTGGGGTGTATGACTCAGTTTTTTTCCTTCTGTTTCTTTGTCTTTTCTGAATCCTACATCCTGTCGGCCATGGCCTACGACCGCTATGTCGCCATCTGTAAACCACTGCTGTACACGGTCACCATGTCTCCCCGGGTGTGTTTGGTCCTTCTGTCCGGTGTCTACGGGATGGGGGTCTTTGGGGCTGTGGCCCATATTATAAATGTAACGTTCATGACCTTTTGTGCAGACAACCTTGTCAATCACTACATGTGTGACATCATTCCCCTCCTTGAGCTGTCCTGCAACAGCTCTTATACAAATTTGCTGGTGGTGTTTATTATTGTGACCATTGGAATCGGAGTGCCTATTGTGACCATTTTTATCTCATACGGTTTCATTCTTTCCAGCATTCTCCACATCAGCTCCACAGAGGGCAGGTCCAAAGCCTTCAGTACCTGTAGCTCCCATATAATTGTGGTATCTCTTTTCTTTGGGTCAGGAGCTTTTATGTACCTCAAACCACCTTCTATTTTACCCCTGGACCAGGGGAAAGTGTCCTCCGTTTTCTATACTGCTGTGGTGCCCATGGTCAACCCCTTAATCTATAGCCTGAGGAATAAAGATGTCAAAATTGCCCTGAAGAAAACTTTAAGAAGAAAAATCTTATCTTGAAAAATGACTGCGAAGGGGATCGCAGTGTTAATCGGAGTGCTTCTTTTATAAGTTTTTCACCCAGAGAAATGCAAGTTCTTTCTCCCCTATGCTAGAGGAAAATTTTAACGCTTGTTCCTAAGCACACTTATTTTCTCCACCCCTCACCCGCCCCGTCTATTCTAATCATTATTTCATGAAAATAGTTTCTGTAATTATAGTAGGTTTAATCTTGGATAGGCCTACAAAATCCCTTAATCCAGCCTCCTTCTACGACACCTCACACACTGGAGACTCATAAATATTTAGTAGGCTGTACACGGACACACACGTACCTAGTGCCAGAGCTGGAACTGGAATCCAGCTTCTTGAATTTTAATCTACTGTGTTCTGCTTTTCTTTAGCCATGCTTTCTTGTTTCATTTTTTTCCCTTGGCTGATTTCATTTTAAACTGTATTTATTTATTCATTTTTTTTGAGGTAAATAAATCTAATTCTAGTCACAGTGGTGTCATGCAACTTTTCAAGGGTCAATTTTTGGAATATCATTTTTTGCAAGGGTGTTGGAAGTGAAACATTTGATATTGATAGAAAGATAAGAGAAGCATATTAAATATCTGGGGGTTGTATAAGTGAGAACTGCTGGGTTCATTGCACAATCAAGCATGGTGCCCATTAAGATGGTATGCAGAGCTTCTAAGAGAAAGATATACAACTTCAGGGGAGTTAGAGATATTGAATACAGGTTTCACTCTTTATTTACAGACTAAAGGAGATACAATTGATACCCTTATTTCAGGGGTCTGAATTATGTAAATGTAAATTAGTAATAGATAACTTTGAATGCCAAGGAGCTGTAGCAACTAGTTATCAGGAGTGGCAATTGACATTATATCTTAGGCACTGGATATTTCTGTGCTCTTCTAAGCGTAGGGCATAAGGAAAAGGGGTAGTGGTCTCTTTCTTTCTTTCTTCTATAGAAAGAATCAGAAGAACCATTTTTTTTCATCTGAACATGTCATTAGTGGTAACAGTTCTTTCAGACACAATGGCATGTGAAATATTTGGATGATACTTCAACTTATGAACTTTTCTCAGGAAAGTTCTATTCAAAAAAAGGACAGTTTGGATAAGTGTTTAGTTTTTTTGGTAATGTTTCTGTTCAATTGGAATGTAATAAAAGCAATGACAGTATAGGGTAGGCTTGTTCTTTTGATAATGTAACAGGGGGAGTATCACTGAATTCAGGACACGTGGGGATGGTGAAGAATCAGTACAATGTAAATATCCACCCTTATTCTTACTTTTATCATGACAGATTCATTTTGCTCACCTTGAACTTCACATGAATGTTAAATAGTGCATTTACTTTTTAATATCTGGCTTCTTTTTTAAAAATTTGTTTAAAATTAACCCTAACCCTTAAATCATAGCTGTGTACATTAATGCAGTCATAGGGTACAGTGTGCTGGTTTTATATATAATCTGAAATACTTTCATCAAACTGATTAACATAGCCTTCATGGCATCCTCTTAGTTATTGTGTTAAGACATTTATAGTCTACATTTAGAAAGATTCACATGTACCCTTGTAAGATGAACCATAGGTGTGGTCCCACCAATCACCTTCCCTCCACCCATCCTCCCCCTTCCCCTCCTCTCCTTCTCCCACTTAATATAGAATGTCTGGTGAGAGTCATCCACAACATCGTTCTTGATTATTGCTGTTTACTATTCTGTTGTGTGAATATAGACGAATTTACTTATCAGTCATCTTTTTAGCAGAAAGTTAACTTGTTTTCAGGTTCTGTATATTATTAATAAAGCTGCTGTAAACATTCTTGAACATGTATTTTTATTTAAAATGCTCACATTTCTCTTGGATATGTACCTGGATACGGATTTACTGGGTCACAGGGTAGGCATATGTTTAGGCTTCTAAATGCTACCAAATGTCTTCCAAAATATTTAAATTGCTTTGCACGCCTGTCAACCATTTCCAGAAAAGGAAGCTCATCCTTCTGAATGCTTGTTATTTTTAGTATTTTTGATTTTAGCTATTCTGTTAGGTATGTTGTACAATATCACCTTACTCTTTTCTTTTTTATATTTTCCTAATAGATAATGATGTGGGGCAATTCTTCTGTGTTCACTAGCTATTTGGATATCACCATGTGTGGAGCACCTCTTCAAGTATTTCTTTTCCCACTTAAAAATAGTGTTAGTCTATCTCTTACTGGTTTGAGTTTTAAGAAGTGTACTCTGAATATGGGTCTTTTTTCCAACATACACATTGCAGTTATCTTTGCTCAGTCTGTGGCCTGCCCACCCACGAGCCTGCTGGTAATGATGTCCTTGGTAACAAACGTTTTAATTTTAATGAAGTTCAGTTTATCAACTTCTTCTTTTAATGTTAGTGCTTTGTCCTGTTTAATTTCTTCCTCCTACATAGTAACAAAGTTATTCTCATGCTTTTTACCAAAAGGATTATGGTTTTCCTTTAGTATTTAGATTTTTTGATTAATTTCAAGTCAGTTGTGTGTGGTGTGAGGTAAATCTTATTTTTTAATGGAGAAATTAAATTGGGTCAGCATCGTTTACTGAAAAGTCTCTCTTCTCTAAATTGTATTGGCGATACTTGTGTGCGTTTACTTGAGGATTGAATGACAATATTATTGTGAGACTTGGAGAAAAGTTGGTGTTGAGCCAAAGTGCTGTGTTCTGCCAGTACAATGGTGAATAACAGTAATGAAAATCAACGTTCTTGTTTTGATGTTGAATTACATTTATTCCTAGGAATTTGATATCTTTCATTCTATTTTCAGTGTATTTTTGAAATTTAATTTTCAATCATTTATTACTAGAATATAAAAAATATAGTTGATTTTTATATGTTGACTTTGTATCCAGAAACTTTGCTAATGTCAGTTAATTCTAACTGTTACTAAAATTGACAAAAGATGAAATAGGAAACTTTATTTGTATTTCTGTATACACAGTGTGTCATCTAAAAAATAAAGGTTTGGTTCTTCCTTAGTGATCATTATACCTTTTAGTTCTTTTATTTTCTTTTTTGCACTGAGACCTCCAATGCAATGGTGAATAGAGATGAGAATAATGGATGTCCTTGTCTTGTTTCGACCTTGGGGTAAAACATTCAGACTTTTACTATTGCATATGATATTTGTTGATGCTTCCCCCCTCTTTTGTAGATGGTAGTAATTAGACTCAGGGGCAGTATGATGAACAACTTCCATTTTAAAAGTAATATTATTTTCCTTGAGAATACATTGCATGGTAAAAAATTAAACACTACCAAAAAGCATATAGTAAAAATAAGTGTTGCTTTCCTTTCTGTTCTCCTTCGTGTATACTCTTCCTCCTAGCTGCAACTATTTCCAGAGATAACAGAGACTTATATACAAGAGTATCTTTATATTATTTCTATGTATTTATCTCTATCTATTTATATATCTAGAGATGCTTTTTGTTTTAAAGTTCTATAAAAGGGCATTAGGGATCATCTTCCAATAGAAACAGCTTAAAGAGGAGAGAACACAGGACATTACTGGGCAAGAAGAAGAATAATCAGAGGTAGAAGAGGCACAGGTGAGGGTGTGAACAAGAAGGAAGAGAGAGTGGAGAGCAGAGACGCCAACAAGCCTTCCATGTAAGATCTTATCTATAAAGGAACAAGGACAAGAATTATATCAGATTTCTATCTAGAGACCATGCAGACAAGAAGAGAGTAGAGTGGCATATTTAAAGTCCTGAAAAAAAACCTCACCAACCTAAGTTTTGTATCCAAAAAAATTATCCTTCAAAAGTAATAGAGCACTAAAGATGTCATCAGCCAAACAAAAGCTGAAAGAATTTATTGCCAGTATATCTGTTCTGCAAGAAATATTATGGGAGTTTTTCCAACATTTTCTTTTAGGAATCCTAGAACATGTTGGAAAAATTCCTATAATATCAGCCTAGCCAAAGAATTCATGAAGAAGATGTGACAGGCAATCTCAGCAACAACAGAAACAAATAAATGGGACCTGATTAAATTAAAAAGCTTCTGCACAGCTAAGGGCACAATCAAAAGAGCAAATAGACAATCCCCAGAAGGAGAGAAAAGATCTGCATGCTATACATCTGACAGAGGACTGATAACCAGAATCTACAAAGAGCTCAAGCAAATCAGCAAGAAGCAATCAAACAACCCTATTAAAAAGTGAGCAAACACATGAACAGAAACTTTTCCAATGAAGATATGCTAATGGCCAACAAATTCATGAAAAAATGCTCGATATCTCCAATCATTAGGGAAATGAAAATCAAAACCATGATGAGTTACCACCTAACTCCAAGGAGAATGGATTGTATTAAAATGTCCCAAACAACAGATGCTGGTATGGATGCAGAGAGAAAGGAACTCTTATACACTATTGGTGGGACTGCAAACTAGTACAGCATGTATGGAAGACTGTACAGTGATACCTCAAAGAACTTACAGTAGACCTACCACTTGATCTGTCAATCCCACTGCTGGGTATTTACCCAAAGGAAAGAAGGTCCTTTTATAAAAACGACACCTGCACTCAAAGGTTTATAGCAGCACAATTTGCAATCATCAAGATATGGAAACAACCCAACTGCCCAACAATACATGAATAAATTAATAATATGTGGTATATGCATTCCTTGGAGTACTACTCAGCTATAACTGCCCCCCAAACAAAATCAGCAATCTAGTTTTGTGATAACCTAGATGGAACTAGAAACCATTGTTCTAAGGGAAACACTGCAAGAATGCAGAAACAAACACATGTACTCAATACTAAATTAGAACTAATTGGTCAACACATAAGTGCACATCTGGAATGAAAATCAAGCTGGGGGGAAAAGGGAAGGGGAGATGGGTATTTTCACACCTACTGGCGTGCACTCTCTGAGTAAAGGGCACACTGATGACAACTTTCAATGTGGATAAAAACCAAGTGTGTATACCAAACATATATGGCCCCAATATTCTGAAATTAAAAAATTAAAAAATAGTTACACACACCAAAAATAGACAGGATTTCTTTAGAGAGAAGGAAATGGTATAGAGAAAAAGAAAATCCCTGGAGGTGTTTTTTTTTTTTTTTCTAGAAACTAAGATCTTTATGGAAAAAGGAAAGTGTTTTGAGGAGATAGTGAAAGTAAAAATAGGACCTTTTGTTTTTCTTATTTTTAATTGATTAATAGAGAAATGATTGCTAAGATGATAATGGCCCAACCTAGTGGGTAGCCGTAGCTTATGACCAGATGTAGTGAATGACAATAATGTTATGAAGGATTGAAGGGAGGAGCTAGAGGTTGGCGCCTGTGGCTCGAGGAGTAGGGCGCTGGCCCCAGATACGGGAGATGGCGATGGCGGGTTCAAACCAGCCCTGGCCAAAAAACTGCAACAACAACAAAACAAAACAAAACAAAACAAAACAAAACAAAGGGAGGAACTGGAAATACTCTGCCAGAAGCTGCCTGGGCTCACCATGAAATGATACCATGTTACTTGAAGAGAGACTTAGATTAATTGTAAATGTAGATTGCAAACTCTAGGGCAACAACTAAAAAGTTTTAAAAGGAAGAAAAAAAATGGAATCATATGAAATGCTCCCTTAAAACCAGAGAAGGATAAAGAAGAAAAATCATATAGATCAATGTGCACCAGAGATACACAAAAAGCATTTGATAAAGTCCCATACCAATTCATAATAAAACTCCCAGCAAATTGGAAATAAAGGGAACTTTTTATCTTGATAAATAAGCTCTATAAAAAATCCTATTGCTAACATTATATTTACTGGTGAGAAACTAGGTGCTTTCCCCCTAAGATAAGAATGAAAATGGGACGCTTCTTCTCACCACTTAACATTGTACTGGAGGTTCTAGCTTATGCAATAATAACATAAAATAAAAGGTATACCAATTGGGAAGGAAGAAATAAAACTTTCTTGGTTTGCTCCTGACATGATTTTCTATGTGGGAAATCCCAAAGAGTGGACATAAAAAAGCTCATGGAACTGGTAAGTGATTACAATAGGTTGCAAGATACCAGGTTAATATAATCTATATATGAAAGTTAATTGCTTTCATATATTATAATGGCAATGATCATGGCAATGAATAAAAGCAATTTGAAATTAAAATCACAAAAGCATTTTCATTAGAACCCAGACAACAGAAATGTTAGGAGTACATCTAGCAAAATCTGTACAAGATCTTTATGAGGAAAACTACAAAACTTGAAGAAAGAAGTCAAAGATCTAAGTAAATGGAGAGACATTTCAGATTTACGGACAGGAAGACTAAACATTGTTAAGATAGCAGTTTTTCCCAACTTGATTTATAGATTCAGTGTGATCCCAATCAAAATCCCTGCAAGGTATTTTGTGGATATCAGCAAATTCTTTCTAAAATTTATATGGAAAGTAAAAAGGCTCAGAATAGCCAGCCTAATGCTGAAGAAGAATGAATGAATAAAGTGAGAAGTCTGGTTTCAAGACTTACAGTAGAGCTACGTTATCCAAAACAGTGTAGTATTGATGAAAACACAGAGAAATAGATCAAGAATATAAATTCATTGAGAGCAGCCTCTGTGGTCTGTCTGTCTGGTTATCTCAACATTGCTTGGGAGAGTCACTCACATACAAAGATGCTTAATAACTATTCAGTGGAGGAAAGAATGAAGATTTCAGGAGATTAGGAAGATTATTTTTTAAAAGGCAAGGTCTGATTTCCAGAACTTATGGTATTAAACAAATTTGGAAAAGGCTGGTCACGGTGGCTCACACCTATAATTCTAGCACTCTGGGAGGCTGAGGCAGGTGGATCACCCGAGCTCAGGAGGTTAGAGACAAGCCTGAGCAAGAGCAAGACCCTGTCTCTAAATGTAGCTGAGCGTGGTGGCAGGTGCCTGTAGTCCCAGCTACTCAGGAGGCTCAGACAAGAGGATAGTTTAAGCCCAAGAGTTTGAAGTTGCTGTGAGCTATCATGATGCCAGTGCACTCAACCCCAAGGTGACTAAGTGAGATTCTGTCTCAAAAAAGAAAACAAAAGCAGACAAAAAATACAAATTTGGAGATATAACATTTCAAAACAGAATTGAATGATACGCTTCCTCCACAGTGATAGTTCCTTGATCTTGCCAGTTCATCCAAAGTTTACCCCTCGGCTGCCTCTGTTTCTCCATTTTGGAGAAATGTCTTTCCTAAAGTGACTTTGGTCTAACTGGGAAGTGTCAGAGATTAGCTTTGTTAGGAGAGATTCTACTTAAATGCTTCTGCCAGCTCTCATTTTTGTATTCTTTATGGAGCCATCAATTACGGTCTTCAGAGAACAGGTATCACCATGTAACAAAACTTAGAGGGGCACTTTAAGTTTGGACTTCATAGGGATACGCAGGATTTTCTTAGAAAGATTGAACCCACCCTTTGGTAGAATTGCATCTATAAGATACACATTGTAATGAAAACACTGTTCAAAGGGTTTACCCCTGATTATATATTTCTGTTCTTTCTGGTTTCAATATCATTCTTTTTCAAGCACCAAAGGAGGCAAGAAAGACTTGGTCTTTCTGTGATGCCCTCTTTTAATGAAAGGATGTGTTATGTAAATTTTGGATTCAGTCAAAAGGAATGAAGGACCAGGAAAGACAGTTTCCTTCAGGCCAAGGGGCTCTTTGGCACAAACAATGCTATCTGGCACTGGTTAACTTCAGCAGGAAGAGAGTTAGGTTTGGGAACAGGCAGGATTCAAAAGAAGGCAGGCAGGTGGAAACAGCCAAGTCATGCTGCAGAAGCTGTCTGCTGGGACGCTGGTGGGCACAGCCGGCACCACCCCCACGGGAGCTCAGCACTGCTGGCGGCACCCCCAGTCTCACCACACACCGGAGCCAGTTGCTGGAATATGTCTCCTCTGCCTTCTCCATCAGGAACCCTCAGTCCCAGCGTGAAAGCACCTGAGCATCTGAGGCTGGGTCAGGTGCTCTGTGGGGGCTGCTTCTACCGTGTGCAGGTTCAGCTGAGACCCACTGAAGGGAATATCTCCCCAAATAAGAGGACAGCAATGCTCATCCTCCAAGTTTCTGCCTGAATTCTGCTTCCTGATAGAGGAAACTAACTCTGATTTCTCCCATTCTTGAAAGCTTTCCTTTTTGGAAACTTTGGCTACCCGTGTAACATGCCCCAAACACTCCCAAGTGCAGGGTTGAGGTTAGAAATTGCCGTAGGAGATGGTTTTGCATTACCTGCTTCTTCTAGACTCTAGATGAAGACTCTAGGACTCTAGAGTCTTGGCTGAAAAGAGCTGTATTCTCCCCCCACATAATTCTTCCCCCCAAACTGGCCCCACATAAGGCCAGTTTTTTGTATTTCACTCACTGAGAGTGGAGCCTGGGGGGGGGCAGGCTTTGCCCTTAACCTCCCAGGTATGGACACTTGGTCCAGCAGGTGCCCCAAGGCAAGCCCAGGCTCCAGGCTTACTTTCCTGATATGATTCCTGCCCTCTTGTCTTTTCTGCCCTCCCAGAAATTTCCTTCCTGGCAGCTTAGTCTGCACCCCCAATTCTACTTGTTATCTCTAAAAATCTTTTGGTTTAACACATGCTGAACTAGAGTCTGTCTGAATTTCAAACTGCTTTATGACCAGCCATGGCTGCCGTAAATAAATAAGTGACACAATACATGTCCAAGGAGGTTTATTTACTTCTCTAGTGAATGAGGTAGTGACTTTGCTGCCCTTTCTCGGCTCTTGCCTTACATTTGCTGGACACATAAGAGAGTAGAAAAAGCATTGAGTAGTAGAGTCTTCCTGCTAAAAGGAGAGGCCATTTTTTCATAATATTAAGGCTATTTTAGCATATTCAAAATTGAAGCTAGGAGAATCTAGACTCTCTGAGTAGAGGAGATATTGGATCAAGGACCAGAGTCCTCACTGGAGATTCTTCTTCTCCTGTTCTTGGGCCTGCTGCCTGCCCAGCAGCACACAGGCCTCTGCAAGGGTATTTATTCCTCTCAACAGGCACAAATGACTTATGCAGAAAGGCCGGAGATTTTCAAAGGAGAATTCCAAAGTGATTGCCCTAAAGGCTGGGGAGTAACTTCCCCAGTCTGGCAGCAATCTGTGGAGATTCTGAACCAGAGGAGCCCTAGACTCTGGATACCAACTAAACTATGCTCTGGGGGACTGAACATGGAATTCTTGGAGGTCATCACTCAACTCTCTGAAGGCTGGTAGCATCATTATTAAGGATACTTTCCCTCTATCCCTCTACTTCTTCTTTTTTTGAGATAGAGTCCTAAGCTGTCACCCTGGGTAGAGTGCTGCGGTTTCATAGCTCACAGCAACCTCCAACTCAGGCTTAAGAGAGATGGGGTCTTGCTTTTGCTCAGGCTGGTCTCAAACTCATGAGCTCAAGCCATCCACCTGCCTGGGCCTCCCAGAGTGTGAGGGTTACAAGCGTGAGCCACCGCGCCTGGCCTACTTTCCCTCTGCTTCTTAAATGAGGATATTGGAGAAACTGACCGGCCTATGAGGAAAGTCTTAGAGATATTAAAGTTGGTATTCCTCTAAAAAACTGTTCACATGAACCACACAAGAGTGAAGTTCTCTAGTTTCCACACGTGGCCCAGGCCCACTGAATGTCCTGTTAATTTAGGATAGTCTTAGTTTCAAGAGAACACCCAATGGGTGATCAAGCATTTGAAGAGAGATTGCAACATACATAGAAGAAACTCAGAAGAAACATGGGATTTCTATCCACAAGACTCTGGAGGCAGAAGATTTTCTAGTAGGAGACCAGGCCTTGTCATCTTGTGTCAGCCAGTTTCCTCATGTTTTGGTAGCTGGCAAGTCCCAGCGGCCTGCCCTTCACTGAAGTTGTTGGGAGAGAACTCCTGACTCGAAGCCTGGGACAGGAAACACTCTTCCAAGCCACTCTGCTAGAACGGAGAATGAGAGCCAGGACACAATCAACCAGGAGTTCTCTGGGGGCCAGTGTGGTGAAGGAGCAGGCACCTGAGAGCATGCTCTCTGGAATCCCATGTGCAAGAGACATGATATTGCTGATGTACCACAGCGCCATCAGGATGGAAGCCACGGGGAGGCAGAGGGAGGACACAACACCTTCAGGCAGCTGGCTCTGAGCAGAGGGTGTCTGCAGTTCCAATCTTGGGAGTCTTGGTGTTAAGAGCAGAAGATAATTCTCTAAATGCAGCAGTCCCCTTTATCTGCAGGAACTATGTGCAGGGTGCCTGAAATCACAGGTAATACTTACCCCTAGACATACTGTGTTTTTGCCAGTACATTTATACTTATGACAAAGTGTGATTTATCAATGACATAAAGTAAAAGATTAACAGCAAAAAATGAGAATAAAATAGAACAATTCTAACAATATATAGTAATAAAAGTCAGGCAAATGTGGTCCTCTTTCTCAAAATATCTTGGGCGGTACTCACCTACTTTTTGACCTCAGGTGACCACGGGTAACTGAAAGTGAAACTTCAGATGAGAAGAGACGGCTGTAGCTTGCCAGGCTGTGGGCCAGAACACTGGGAATTATAGGGAAGTTTGCCCTTAAGTACGCCTTTGCTGGTGGGGGTTGCAGACTTTGGACTTCACCTGGGACTGGTACCAGGCTGCTTTCCTTGGGCTGTCCCTGAGTGGGTGGAGTCCTATGGTTTTATGTCACCCTCTCATTATTGAGATGTGGGAGGTGGTGGGGAGAGGGTATGACCTGGGGCTAGGCCACCCATTTAAATGAGTGGAATTTGGCTTGATTTTTGAAAAATGCTTTGAAGGTTTTCATTTTGTTGTTTGGGGTGGGAGTAGAGATACAAGACTCAGCTTCACAGGACTCCCTCCCCTTCACAGCACTCTTTCTCCTAGAGATGCCTAACTCTGGTCCCGATTCAGTCCCCTAAACTGCCCTGCATTTGGTACAAATTTTATCTCCGTGGCCCTGATCTTTTTCCAAAGTGTTTCAATCTCATTGTTAGAATTTTCTTTTATAAACAAAAGTATTCTGAAAAAGTGAGGGAAAGCATGACAGGGTTGAATGTAAGAAGCACGATGAAATTTGACATTTAGAGGTAAAGGACTTTCGCTGGAGTTCTGGAAGTTATATGTGCCCCAGTTTTCTTTTTTTAAACTAGGAAAATAATATACTCTTCCATGATTGCAAGCATTGATCAAAAAATGGCATGCATTGGTTTAAAAACATACAGGGCAGTACAAGTGTCAGCTCTTGTTTTAAATGCAGGCTACATGATGTTGATCTGTGGGTTCAGACTTGCTGAGTCAGGATGGTAGGGGTGGCATAGATATATATAATAGAAATACATCCTCAGTGATGGAAGATACTGATTTTTTGGTAGGAAGCTGCCTGAAAAGGGAGGGAATTGGGGGCATATAGTGGAAGGAGGGACTTGGACTTGAGAGAGTTATTGTTAAAGAAGCTTTGAAATTTGAAGTGCATGTTTATGGCCAACCATTAGGTCTAGGCATAGAAAGATACAAACGCAGAGAAAAGGGATTATTGATGGCCATGAATTTGGTTACTAGAGTGAAGACAATTTGGATTTGCTTTCTGGGGCTATCACTTCTGTGAATTCTAGAAAGTTGCCAGTTTCTGTAAATTTTAACTTTCTCACTTGTAAAATTAGTAATATAACAGAATCTATTTCACTCAGAAATGAATAAGGTAAAGAATATAAACAGATAGTATATGGTTTATATGAAGCACCCAATAAATATTAACTATTCATATTATTACTATTAATTTGAAAAAACTTAACTTTTACATATTTGCTTGTTATTACCACATGTCAAAATGATATTTCATCATGTGAGGCAACCAGTAGGAAGGAAAAGGAGCTGGTTCCAAGAGTATTTAAAGATTCACTTGTGGAATATAAACGTCTTAACACAATAACTAAGAAAATGACATAAAGGCTATGTTAACCAGGTTGATGAAAATATTTCAAATTGTATATGAAAACATCACACTGTGTTTTCGTACACTAATGATTGCATTAGTGTACACAGCTATCATTTAATAAAAAAAAATGTTGGTTGCATAGATGAATAAATGAATGAACAAGTGTAAAAAAAAGAGTATTTAAAGTATGGGGACACACAAACATGATTTTATGTTTTCTATTTGTATCTATAAAGTCAAACACATACATGTTAGTAGTTAGGAAAGGATGCTGACTAAGGTTGCATGTTAGAGATAGATTAAGGTCCCTCAGGGCAATAAAATCGTATTCCCTTTAGGGTTAACTCCTCCATTGAGCTATACATATTATGATGACATCAAGTTATGGAAAATTCTCACGGTATGTGGTTATAAAATGTCTTCCCCTTTATCGGTTGTGAATTTTCAGTCAAATATCTTGTGATATTCTCCAAGTATCAGATTAGAGTCAGCAAGGTATTTTAGAAAATGATCTAACTTGATGTCCAAGAATCAGTCCTCTATTTACATTTTTCCTTGTTTGGGATAAATTTTTCTTTCACATTATTAAAGGATTTTTTTTTTTGGAAAGGATAGCCTGGCAAATACTGTAAGGAAATGTGGGAATTGATTATAGGGGCAGGAGAATAGGAAAGGGAGAGAAAGAAGAGAGAGGAAGGACTGATTAGGGAGAGATGTGGGGTAGGTGTTTGGGTTCAGTACGTATAAGGAACATTTGGACAGAAACAGGGCAGAGAGAAGGAAGGGTAATTTTCTCCTGGGCTCCCAGGAGGATGTTCTCTGAATAGAGGAGGGAAAGAAGTCTTCCATACTTCTCATCCTACTACTTCTCGTCCAATGTAGTAGAGGCCTATGCAAATTTAGGGGGAAGTTAGATAACTGAAGCAGGGGTGCATAAATTGCATGAAATTGTTGCTTTTGGACATGAACCTCGTCTTAGGAAAAATCTGAAGATAATCAGCCTTAATGGAGCTCCGGTAAAAGCAGTCAGATATTAAGAGGATCACAGAAGAACTTGCTTGTTCCAGATACATCTATAATATCTGTGCTGCGGGCAGAATGTCCTCAAAATGCAGTTTTCAAAAAGGCTGCACTATTTTAATCATCTTCCATTCACCCCATTCGAGAGGAAGGGATTCCCAGCTTGTTATTGGGATAGCTGAACACATGACATCTGGCATGGGCAGATGAGTTGACACAGTTTACTATTCATACATACTCATAGCCAGGGAAGGAGAGCACGGCACCATGCAGGCTACACAGGAGAACACTTAGGAACAGAGTGAACAGCCAGGCACGGGAGGAAATAGGCTTTCTTATATCAAGAGGGTAGGGTGCTCCCACTTTCATGGGAGGATAAAATCCTGTAGGCTTTTAGGGAAGCGAAACTCCAGAATACTCCAGGATAAGCAGTATCTTGTCTCTGCCTGTGCTTGATGAGAAGGGTTGTTTAACTAGGGCATCTTATCTCTGCAACTAGAGTGGGGAAGGGAACTAAATAGGCCATTTGAGGCCCTATCGGTTTCCCCTAGATGCATCACATAATGTTGGGCCTTAATTTTAGGCCTTATACCACATGCACACATTCACAAAAAGTCACCTATGTATTTTAATTTGTTTATATGCAAAGTTATGCATATATATGTGGGTAGATATATTAAGAATTAAATAAAAAGTTCAAAAAGGAGGAGATGTAGCTCTCTGGCTCTCTATGTCACACAACTGGTTCTGCTTTGCATATGGTAACCGACCAACTAATGATTGACAGGCTTCTTTTTTTTTAAAAAGCCAGTAAGTCAAATTTAGGTTTGATGATAAATATCTATGATTCTGGGCCAGATAGAAAGGTCATATCAAGAACAATGTTTCAATTTTGGTTGTTAATTTTGTATCTTAAAGAGTTGGCATAATTAAGCTACAGATATGGTTTAATTTGTATGTAACATAGAAAATGAGGAAAATGTTCTGTTCTACCTTTGGGGACCAGAGCAGCCCAGATGGCATTAATGTCAGATGAGACTTGCCCTAGTGCAGCTGGAAAGGGAATGTGGAGCTTTCACAGACAGTGTCTGAGGGAGAACGCACCTCTTCCCTGGTGCATTGTATGTAGCAAGACTTGGGTGTTCTTGGTTACCAAGAAGCTTCCATGTACACTGGTGGTGGCCCAGACTTGGTGACAATGTGCATCTCATCCAAACTAATGGGGAGAGGGCACAAAAGCCTGCTCCAGGGATCTCTGGATCCCTCCCAATGCATATCCTTTTCTTACTGTTGCTACATTGAGTACTTTACCTGTTCTGTGACTATAAATGGCTGGAGTCTTGTAAGTCCTTTAGGCTACTGAATACTTAAGGCAATTAACCTATAACTAACATACAGTAAATGATATTCAAACCACAGGAATGAATAGAATTACTCTAGAAAATTCTATGAGATGAGGAGATAAGAAAGATGAGGTTGGGAATTCAGGGAACTTCAACTTTTTTTATTAAGTCATATACACATAGATCATGAATACATTTATGCATATGTGGGGTACAATGTGTTAGTTTTTTTATACAATTTGACGGAACTTCAGTATTTAATAACAGGCAGAGAAGGAGCCTCATGATGGGATGTACATGATATCTTAACGTATTAGGTGTCAGGTTTGATATTTCTGTCAATAGAAGAGGAAATTTCAGAAGACATGACTTTTCTAAGGCTACACAACTAGATCTTTAGACACATAAACCTACTTTTTTAGCTACCATCACACTGCATCTTAATTAGAACTGGTCTTCAGAAAAAAGTTCCCTAGAGAAAGCTTTCAAAAAAAGTATGTAGAAATTTTACAGAGAGGTTTTGTGGCTTTCCTGACCTGTAAAAAATAGCAGACAGCCTCCACCATCCCGTAATTAGGATTTCTGAGTTGTCTCTGTCCAGCAGGGAAAGTCTGTTGCTCTCCACAAGATTAGTGGATTTTGATGTTTTAAGAACTACAATTTTTAAAATCAATTGATATCCCCACACATGCCTAGAATAACTCCCCTTCCATCTAATCATCTTTAAATTAGCCTCTCATCTCCTTGCACGTTCCCTCTCTGCCAAAGTCTTGGATCATGATGTGCCTTTAACACACCTTGAAGCCATATATTTTACATTGCTAGTGAAGCTTTTTATAGCACATATATTCCTGACATGAATGTCATTTAAAAATGGATTCCTATTTTAAGATCCCCAAACTGTGGGCTCCATGAAACGGAGCTTTGGGCAGCTCCTAACTTCAGAAGGCTTTGCAGCTCTTTCTGTCTTGAGTAACTTTCCTTTCCTGGTCATCAAAATATCAGGAAGTTCCTTTTACTCTGCAAATATCTTGATCCCAGGAGTTACACCCAACAGGCATGCATCACCTAGCACGCTGTCAGCTCAGGGTCAACAGCATATTTGAAATACTTACATGTTAAAAATACAGCAAAACCAGTTATGTATTTATGTATTTTTTGGAAATGAGTTTACCACATAGTTATTTTTAGAAAACCTCTGACAAATTCCTCTAGTATTTGAAAAAATAAATGTATCCTTGTATCCTAGAATTTATCATTTTTCAAATCTGTTTTTTATTGAAACATATTTATATTTCTATTAAAACTAGTAAATATTAATGAAAATATAAGCATTTATCATTATGTTTAATGTTGAATGTGTATGTATAACAGTGGTTAAACATATAATCATTTTTGCTTTTTTTTTTTTTGGTAGAGACAGAGTTTCACTTATAGCCCTCTGTAGGGTGCTGTGACATCACAGCTCACAGCAACCTCTAACTCCTGGGCTTAGCCCAGGATTCTCTTGCCTCAGCCTCCCAAGTAGCTGGGACTACAGGTGCCCACCACAATGCCTGGCTATTTGTTTGTTGCAGTTTGGCCAGGGCTGGGTTTGAACCCACCCCTTGGTATATGGGGCTGGCACCCTACTCACTGAGCCACAGGTGCCACCCATCATTGGCAAATAATAATTGTCATATTCACGGCACCTTGTGATGTTTCGGTATATATAATGTATAATTGTCAGATCAGATTAATTGGCATATCCATCATCTCAAACATTTATCATTTCTTTGTGTTGGGAATAGTCAACATCCTCCTAGTTATTTAGAACTACACAATACATTATTGTTAACTATCATCATCCCAGACACTGGTATTCCCTGTTCTACTTTTTACTGCTATGAGATCAACATTTTTTTTAGCTTCCATGCATAAGTGAGAACATGTGGTGTTTAACTTTCTGCTCCTGGATTATTTCACTTACCACAATGTCCCCCAGTTCCATCCATGTTGCCATGAACGATAGGATTTCATTCTTTTGTGTGGCTGAATGGTATTTCGTTGTGTATTTCATACTACGTTTTCTTTTCTTTTTTAATTTTTTAAGCACATTTATTTCAGGTTAATGTGGGGGTATAAGCAACCAAGTCAAAATAATTTGATTTAGTTAGATAGAGTTTGTCTCATGGTCATGTCCCACACACAGAAGGTGTGCCAGTCCCCCCCATGCCCGTTCAGTGAGAGCACTCCAGCCTCTCCCCCTCCTTTTTCCCCCTGCCCCCAATTTGAATTGAAATGAGGTTTTCTTCTATTTGGCATGCATTGGGTCATCTACTGGCTTCATATTAGTATTGAGTATGTTAGATATTTGCTTTTCCACGTTTTCTTTACCCATTCACCTGTTGTTGGACACCTAGGTTGATTCCATATCTTAGGTATCATGAATAGTGTTGCAGTCAACACAGGGGTGCAGGTGTCTGTCCTATATAATGATTTCCTTTCCTTTGGATAGGTTTCCAGTAGTAGGATTGACTCATGCAGTAGTTCTATTTGTAGATTTTCAAAGTGGCTATACTACTGGTTTACATTCTCACCAACAGTGTATGAGTTCCCTTTTTCCACATCCTCACCAGCATTTGCCTTTTTTTTTTTTTTGTCTTTTTGATGATAGTCCTCCTAACCCAGGTGAGATGATACTTCACTGTGGTTTTGATTTGCATTTGTGATTACTGATGCTGAACTTTTAAAATATGTTTTGGACCACTTGTACGTCTTCTTTTGAGAAATGTCTGTTCAGGTCATTTGCCCATTTTTAAACTGAATTGCTTGTTTTGGGGGGGCATTTTGCTCACTTTTTAATGGGATTGTTTGATTTTTTTTCTTTTAGATTTTCTTGAGTTCTTTGCAGATTCTAGTTATCAGAATACATGAAAAAATACTAAACATCTCTTCATCAGGGAAATGAAAATTAAAACCACAATGAGATATCACCTAACTCCAGTGAGAATGGCTCATATCAAAAAAGTCCCAAAGTAACAGATACTGGCGCTGATGTGGAGAGAAGGGAACACCCATTCACTGTTGGTAGGACTGCAAACTAATATGGAACCTCTATGGAAAGTAGCATGGAGGTATCTCAAAGAACAAAAAGCAGACCTACCTTTTGATCCAGCAATCCCACTTACTAGGCAAAAGAAAAAGAAAAAAGATGTTTTATCAAAAGACACTTACCCAGAAGAAAAAAGATGTTTTCATCAAAAGGACCACTTGTACTTGAATGTTTAGCACAATTCACAATCACAAAGATGTGAAAGTAACCCAAGTGCCCATAAATACGTGAGTGGATGAATAACATGTTATATGTATATACTATGAAATAGTACTCAGGTGTAAAAATTACTGATCCATAAAAAAAGAAATAGTACCTTTTGTAAAAACCTGGATGGAACTGGAGACCATTCTTCTAAGTGAAGTTTCATAAGAACAGAAAGAGAAACACCACATGTACTTAATACTAAGTTGAGCTAGTCGATAAACACTTATATGCACATATGGAAGTAAAACTCAATGGAAATTTAGTAGGCAGAGGAGGGGTACTCATACCTAACTGGTGCAATGCACACATTTTCAGTGAAGGGCACACTTATAACATTGACTTTAAATGTATGAATGCAAATTACGTAACCAAAACGTGTATGCTCCTGCAATACTCTGAAATAAAAAATAAATTAAAAAAACTTATTTTTTGGCATCTACTGAGATAATCGTCAGGTTTTTGTCCTTCATACTTTTAATGTGATGCAAGACATTTATTGATTTGCATGTGTTGAACCATCCTTTTTCCTGGGATAAATTCTGCTTGTTCATGGTGATCTCTTTGATGTGGTGGTGGATACGCTTTGTTAGTATTTTGTTGAAGATTTTTGTGTCTATGCTTATCAGAGATGTTGGCCAATAGTTTTCTTTTTTTTGTTTTGTCCTTTGGTTTTGGTGCCAGCATTATGCTGGCCTCTTAGAATGATTTAGAGAAAATTCCCCATGCTCTAATCCAGGGGTCCTCAAACTTTTTTAACAGGGGGCCAGTTCACTGTCCCTCAGACCATTGGAGGGCCAGACTGTGGGCCCTGGGACGAGTCGGCTGCTAAGCAGGACAGGCAGTGGTGGCCAAAATACCCAGTGGGCCGGATAAATGTCCTAAGCTAGCTGCATGTGGCCTATGGGCCGTAGTTTGAGGACGCCTGCAAATCTTTTGGATTAGTTCAAAAAGAATTGGTTTTAGTTTTTTGTTAAAGGCAGAATTCAGCAGTGAAACCATCCAGTCCTGGAATTTTTTCTGTTGGAATAATTTTTATTACTGATTCAATCTTGTTACTTGTTATTGGTCTGTTCAGATTTTCTATTTGTTCTTGGTTCAATCTTGGTTGGTTATAGCTGTCTAGGAATTTATCTATTTCCTCTAGATTTTGAATTTATTTGTGTATCATTGTAAATTGTAGGTGCTAATGATCGTTTTTTTCTTTTATTTTCTTAGTATAGCTAACTAGTCCAATTTTTTTTTGTTTGTTTTTAGATGAGATCTTACTCTGTTACCCAGGCTGGACTACAGTGATATAATTATAGCTCACTGCAGTGTTGAACTCCTGGCCTCAAGCAATCCTCCCACCTCAGCCTTTCAAAGTGCTGGGATTATAGGTGTAAGCCCCCATGCCTACATTTGTTCAATTTTGTTTATCTTTTCAAAAAACTAGCTTTTTGTTTCATTAATGTTTTGTATTGTATTTAGTCTCAATTTTGTTTATTTCTGCTCTGAACTTTATCTTTTTGTTTCTTCTACTATTAAAATTTGGGGGGTTGTTTGTTTTATGTTTCTAGTTTCCTGAGATATATTGTTAGGTTATTTATTTGAAATCTTTCTACTTTTTGGATGAAGACCTATATTGCTATAACTTGCCTCTCGATACAGCTTTTGCTGTGCTCCATAGGTGGTGTGTCTATTTTCATTTGTTTCAAGGAATTATTGAATTTTATTTTTCAATTTCTTTCTTCATCCATGGTCATTCTGGAACATGCTGTTTAATTTCCATGTACTGTGTAATTTCAAGTATTCCTCTTGTTATTGATGTCTAGTTTTATTCCATTGTGGTTGAATAAGATATTTGATATGATTTAGCTTTTTTTTTTTTTTTTTAATTTTTTGAGACTGGTTTGTGTCCTAACATATGGTCCATCCTAGAGAATGTTCCGTGTACTGTTGAGAAGAATGTGTATTCTACAGTTATTGAGTGAAAAGTTCTGAAATGTCTGTTAGGCTCATTGGTCTATGATACAGTTTAAATCCAATGTTTGTTTGTTGATTTTTTGTCTATGTGATCTGTCCAATGCTGAGAGTGGGGTGTTGAAATCCAGCTATGACTCTGTTGGGGGTCCATCTCTCCTTCTAGAGATAACAATATTTGTTTTATATATCTGGTTGCTTCAGTGTTGGGTGCATATTTTTATGTTTGTTATATCCTCTTGCTGATTTTATCCCTTTTATTTTATCCCTTTTATCCCTTTATTATTATGTTATGTCATTTTGTCTCTTTTTGCAGCTTACTTAGTCTGCTTTATTTGCTGCAAGTATAGCTACTCTCATTCACTTTTTATTTTCATTTGCACAGAATATCTTTTTCTATCTTCTCTCTTTCCATCTTCATGTCTTTTAGAGTGAGGTGAGTTTTTTGTAGGCAACATATAGTTGGTTCTTATTTTTTTTTTTTTTTTTGAGACAGAGCCTCAAGCTGTCCCCCTGGGTAGAGTGCCGTGGCATTACAGCTCACAGCAACCTCCAACTCCTGGGCTCAAGCGAGTCTCCTGCCTCTGCCTCCCAAGTAGCTGGGACCACAGGCGCCCGCCACAACGCCCAGCTATTTTTTGGTTGCAGCCGTCATTGTTGTTTGGCGGGTCCGGGCTGGGGATTCGAACCCACCACCTTAGGTGTACGTGGCTGGCGCCTTAGCCGGTTGAGCTATAGGCGCCGAGCCCTTATTTTTTTTTAATTCACTCATTTGTTCTGTATTTTTCAAATGTGGAATTTAATCCATTCATATTCAAGGTTATTACTGATAGATAAAAACTTACTCATGTTAGTTTATTGATTGCTTTCTGGTTCTTTTGTATATTTTTTGTTTCTTAGTTCTTCTCTTATTATTTATTTTTGCAGTTTGGTGTTTTTCTGTAGTGATAAGGTTTGATTACTTTTTCTTCTCTGCGTATTGGCTTTCCCAATGAGTTTTGTAGTTTCACAGATTTTCATGGTTAAGACTCCCTTGAGCATTTCTTGCAACCCTGGTCTATTAGTTCATGGATTCCCTAAGTTTTTTGCTTGTCTGTGAAAGATTATATTTCTCTTTCATTTCTAAAGGATAGTTTTGCTGAATATAAAATTCTTTTTTTTTTTTTTGTTTGTTTTTGTTTTTTTTATTTAATTGCTTGGCCGGGGCCAGATTTGAACCCATCACCCTTGGGATATGGGGCTGGCGCCCTACTCACTGAGCCACAGGCACCACCCCTGAATATAAAATTCTTGTTTGCTAATTTTTTTCTTTTAGTACTTTGAAAATATCATCTCATTTTCTTTTGACCTGTAAGGTTTCTGCTAAGAAATATACTATTCTATTAGTATATTGGAGATTCCCTTACATGTGGCTTAACACTTCTGTTGTTGCTTTTAAAATTCTTTCTTTGTTGACAATTTGACTATAATTTGCATTGGAGAGGACATGTTTGGGTTGAATCTATTTGAGGTTCTTCAAACTTTCTGGACCTAGATGTCCATCTATATCCCAGTACTTGAGAAGTTTTCTTCTATTATTTTATTAAATATGTTTTCTCACCTTTTCTCTTCTCTGCTCATTCTAGAATACCCATAATATGAATACTTATTTGCATAATTGTGGCCTATAATTTCTGTAGGCTTTCTTCATTTCTTTTTATTCTTTTTTCTTTTTGTCTGCGTGTATTATTTCAGAAGACCTGTCTTCAGGTCCAGGAGTTCTTTTTTCTGCTTGGCCTAATCTTTTATTGTCTTCATGCCCAGGATGTGATTACATAGCTTCTTGACTGGCCTGGGTGCAGGTCTGCTAAAGGTGATTTACAGGGCTGATCCTCTAGCTCAAGAAATCAGCCTGTGGTATGTTTACTAGCAGTGACTATGGGGCTGCTTTTTAGGCCTAGGATTTAGGCTGCTTGGCTAGCTTAGAGGTGTGTCTGCCCAAGGGACTATTTTTTTAGATCCAGGAGATAGATGAATGGCTTGCTCAGCTGGCCTAAGGTGTGCTTTTCCTCCCCCTGCTCTCCTGTACTTCTAGTTACCATAGGTGTGTTATCATTCCTCCACTGCACTTTAGTGCTCTCTATTTGACACTCCAGTCAAATTTTAGCTTCTTAACCACTGCTTTGATCCTTTCTTCTGGAAGAAACTAACATAAGGCATTTGTACTGAACCATCTTGCTCTGAACATATAGTTTTGACTTTAGTAGCTTATCATACAGTTAAAACTTTGGTAACTGACTCCTGAAACAGTGAATAAATTTGATCAAATGAATAAAAAAGATATGGAGGGATAGCACTTCAATAACCTTGTAACGCATCATTAATTTGAAGCTACTTATTAAACATTATGATAATTGATCCTCACAACAATCTTGTATCCTTGGTGTTACTATCTCTGCTTACAGACGGGGTCCCTGAGGGCCAAACACCGTAAACTTACTCAGCCAGCGGGTAATGTGACTAAAATCCAAGTCATTTGGCTACAAATCCTACTTAGGGACATCACATTTGCTTTCTATGACACATTTACTAATAGCTTTCTCCTCTTCTTTTATTGATTGTGAATAATTCTGTAGTCCAGCGGTTCTCAACCTGTGGGTCACAACCCCTTTGTAACAATGAAAATACATCCTGCATGTCAGATATTTACATTACGATTCATAACAGTAGCAAAATTACAGCTATGAAGTAGCAATTAAAATAATTTTATAGTTGGGGGTCACCGTAACATGAAGAACTGTATTAAAGGGTTGTGGCATTAGGAGGCATTAGGAAGGTTGAGAACCACAGCTATAGTCCCATTCTCAAATCATGACTTGAGATTTCTGTGCTCATCTTTGTTTATGATTTCTAAGTACGTGTCTTGATATCTTTTCGCAATATCTAATCTCACACTGACAACATTTTACTGTCCATTTGCTCTTACATGTACTTTTAGCAGATGCCAGATCTCAATTCTAGGACTTTATTTTCCCTCTTTATTTCCCTATTTCTGGGTTGTGGTATTGAGATGTTACTCACCTTTTAACACTTGACCTTTCGTATTTATCCTTCTTTCATGACTATTTATCTAGCAAATCCTGAAAATCCTCTATCACTACAAATAACTGAGGCCTAAAAGAGATCATGCTATCAAAACTAACAGGTAAGAAAATTTGGTTCCTTGGATTCAAGGGAATGTTCTTATGCAGAGTAGGATAATAATAATACCCACATAATAGGATTTTTGTGAAATTTAACTGAATTGATATACATAAAGCTAAATGTGTAGTTTCTGGCACTGGTCAGCATTTACAAAATATAATGTATTAGTAAAAATGTTTGTGGCTCGGCGCCTATAGCTCAACCGGCTAAGGCGCCAGCCACGTACACCTAAGGTGGCGGGTTCGAATCCCCAGCCCGGACCCGCCAAACAACAATGATGGCTGCAACCAAAAAATAGCCGGGCGTTGTGGCGGGCGCCTGTGGTCCCAGCTACTTGGGAGGCGGAGGCAGGAGACTCGCTTGAGCCCAGGAGTTGGAGGTTGCTGTGAGCTGTAGTGCCACGGCACTCTACCCAGGGGGACAGCTTGAGGCTCTGTCTCAAAAAAAAAAAAAAAAAAAAAGTGTTTGTATTCTTGGTATTCATCATGTTGCAATGTCACTGGAAGATATTTTTAAGTATGCCAAATTTTCACTTTGTGCACATTACTCTGTCTCTGTAAATTGTATAATGTATATAAAAATTCCAGCACAGTGTTTGGTACATAGGTGTTTAATACATGTTAATTATCCCCCAACACAGACTTCCCAGGTACTATCTAACTCTAGGATTCCTTATTAAATATGTATTACTTGTGAATAGGTTTATACATTAACGAATTGAAAATACTTAATAAATATAACTTGAGATTAAGAATCTGGATATTTGCTTTCTCAGGGGCTGATGAAGACCCTTTCAAAAGAAGACCTTTTAGTTGCTATCTTTGTTCTTGGGTCCTGATCTGTGACTTCTTATGACACTTGTGCTTGGCCTTCTCTGGTGTGTGATGATGGTCAGTACAGTTGGGATCAACCCGTGCTACTAGAAGTCTGAGAGTTAATGCACGTCTGTAAGAGACATTGTATTGCCTTTACATTTCATATATGCATTCACAAATAGAATGCAACTTTAAAAAGATGAAAAAATAAATAAAACAAAGAAGCACTATACAGAAATCCAAGTTTTAGAAAGAGGGCAGTTCTGCAACAAAGGAACAGAGTTAAGAATAGTTCTTCCTACACTGCTTCCTGCCTGGGCTTTGTCTGCTCCTCAGGGAACATGACTTTAGTCAAGCCCCAGTTGAGAGGATTTTGAAACATAGTTCCCATGGCAACAGGCTTTAAAGTGACATTATCCCAGAAGAACTTTTCTTGGTTGTTCTGTCATCTAAACAAGAATCCTCTGAGACTCCTGGAGAAAAGTCAACTTCTAATGAAGCTCAAGGCTTACTTTCTGCGCCCCAAGGAGCACCTTTCCTGTGGGGCACATTTCAGGCTTGTAATAGTGATTTATTTTCTTTAATTGTGATTTGTCTACAGTAGGAATGAGAGCAGGGATTGGGTGATTATTCTAATCACCAAGGCAATGACAAATTTCGAAGTGTAAGATTTACACTTGAGGCCTCTTGTTGCTGAGCAGTGACTAAAATATATTCCACATGTGGAGAAATAGCAAGTATTGGGGTATGTGCAAATGTCGTTCAATGCTCAGACACAAAACACATAAACACACACTGGATTGATAGAGGGGTTATAATTAGCTTGCTGGGTGGAGGGCAGGCAGCTGTCAATGTGGCTCAGAATATAAACCTGCTGCACAATGGCTCCAGCTGCTTTATCCTAACCAAAATGTTCTTTTCGTTGACTGAGTGCTATTCAAAATTTCATACTTAGAAATCTATTTTTATTTTATTTTATTTTATTTTGCTTTTTGCTAAAGAAGTCTTTATTTAAAACAAAATGCCTGGGAGAGGATGTAGAATGTGGATTATCCCTCCAAAGCTTTAGTGGACTATGTATTGATAAATTGGTGAGATTCTTCCTGAAAACTAATTTTGACAAAGAACTAAAGGTAGAAAAAGCATTAAGACTATGAATGTTTGGGCAAGATAACTTTTTACTGAGACTAGACATGGAAACTGACATCATAATTTGGTAACATGAATATTTGAACAGTAGGCTTTGCAGGTAAGACGGGAAGTAGGGACAGGGATCCTAAGGGTGCCTCTGGATTACATTATGTTGCAGAGATAGTCCCTGAATAAAGTCTTGAAGAAGAAAGTCTTGCCCCCAAACTTGTCTCACTCCTGTCCACTGTCTCCCTCCACTGTGTAATAGGCAATCTCTTGCCTCTTCTAGACTTATCCAGCTTTTAGTAAGGTTTTCACCTCTCTCATTCCATCCCAAAATTACATACATTTTATATTTGTTTTATGTATATTTCCTATAACATTTATTAAGGCTCTTCCATGTGTCAGCTCTTTGCGAGGCTTGTCTACTCTCATGGTTTAACGTAAGCCTCAAGTTATTATCATCATCCCCATCTTGCAGGTGAGGAGACTGAAAATCAGAGATTAATAAACATTTTGTGAGCAATTTGGTTCTAAAGATATAAAAGTGAAAATAAACCTCACTAGCACCTGTCATAGCTCACAGATGGATAGGGATGATCAAAGGCTGTGGTAGGAATATGTGATTTGTAATGTGCTAAAAAGTTTAGAAAGGCCTTTTGCTCCATCTACCTGTTCTGAAAATTTGTCTCTTATTTGTGGTTCTATGAGTTATGGCATCATGAATTACAAGTTAAACATAACACTAGCAGAGAATGTTGTATCAAGTCATCAAGGCTCAATAGCCCAGTAGACTAATTGGTTGCCCTCAGCACAGCTCTGGCCATGTCACTTTTCTATTTAATATTTTCCTTGGATTCACATTGCATACATATTCCTGTCCTGATGTTCATGTCTCTACCCATTAAGAACTGGGGGGCTTGATACCCAACTATGTCCCTTACTTATATTCTGCATTCCAACCAAAAAGGTCAAGTGAATTTCTAGACAATGTAATTGGAAATGTGGGAGACCTACATTTTATTCCAGACTTCTCCCACCAACCATCTCTGTGACTGGTTGGGCCTTGCTTTTTCTGTCTGGAAAATACTGGGTGGGAAGATTAGATCAGTGACTCCTAAGCCTGGCTAAATAAGGTCAACAGGGAGAGACTTAGAAGAGAAATACAGATTATAAAACCCTAACCCTGGAGATTCTGACTTACGATGTCTAGATTGGGTCAGCAGGATATGTGCTTTGGTAAGCATGTAATTATCCAATTCAGTTGTATGGTCATGTGTATGAACCACAGCATTCAATGACTTTTTAATATTGATCCAAATCTGTGGGACTCCAAGAATGAGAATTAGTTGTCACTGAGTTCAAGCAAAGGTCTGAGATGTATGGACATAGAAGGGATAACTTTGGTCATGAAAAAGAGAGGAGTTAGGAAAAGAGCAAAGCAAGCAAAACAGAGAAACAAACATGCCGTGGGAGGAAGGAGAGTCGAGCTATGAGGTCTGCAGGCTCAGTATGAGGGGCCCCGGGGTATCAAGAGAGATGAGAACTATAACGCAAGGAGGAGGGATGAAGGACAGGGCCTATGGAGGAGATTTCCAACAATTTTGCAATTTTGGAGAAAACTTTTCTTAACCCCTGGGCATGATTCTTTACTGTCAAGTTCAAATTCCTCAGAAGACAGGTGGTTTGTCCTCTGGCCTGGGTATTGTGCAACTCCAATGATGAACTGAACCGTAAATTGAAAGCCCTCTTCCAAACTGGGGTAGCATTTTATTTTTGCTTTTCTGGATCATGTTCTTTTGCATAATTAGTTAGGTGTGTTCTACAATCTTTTTAAAGACATGCTCAGATCCTTAAAGGCAAGGACTGTGCTTCGTACACTTCATTATTATCTCCTCCAGGGAGGAATTAAAACACAATTGTTAAGACACCAAATATGGAATAAGATGGACCTCGGTTTATTTAATATAGCCTTTGTAATTTAACATGTTGGAAGTTACTTAATCTCTAAAATGGAGATGATGAAGCTTAGCTCATAGGATTTGGGGGAGATTAAAATGAAATATTATATGAAAAATAGTATTGGGGCCTGGTCTGTTGAGGTAAGTATGTAATTTTTTTTTTCTGGTAAGAGAGGAAAAAGTGTGAGGTATACATTAAGTGCTAAATAAATGGCAAATTACTTTTGCATAGGGCTTTGTGTATTACTGAGTAGATGTTAATTGAACATTTTAATGTTTCCAAAAGCCCGTTCAAATACTATCAAGTGTATACACAAAAATTATTCTTTAAAAAAGATATTATCTAGGGCCGTGATCCCAGAGGGACTTTTCACTTTCTGCTTCGATCAGATCCCCAGGTCTCCAAACTCAGAATAAAACTGCTCAGTCTCTTGTCACCAGCTGTCACTGATGACAGGTGTTGGTGCTGTTTTCCTTCTGCAAACGGGAGAGAAGCCGCAGGGCAAACCTCCACCCAGGTATGTTCCTCTGCAGCAGCCTGGGCTCCCGCAGTGCAGTCAGGACAGGGAGTAGCGGGGTCTCTGTGTGCGTAGTCTTTCCTCTGTGTGGGCTTTACAGACAGTCTGTCTGAACCAAAGACAATAGCTGGATCAAAAAGGTTACACCCTGGAAGCTTCAGGCTGAAGAGAGTGAGTGGCTGAATCTGAGCGCGCAGCCTCAACTTTTTCTGGGTCCGCATCCTCCCATACTAACCCTCTGGGCAAGAACACCGCACCCCTCGGCTCTGTCCAGGATGACCCTGAGGTGGACTTTCCGGACACAGCTGGGCTGGCTCTGGCTTCTGAGGGAACTTTTCCCAGAGATTGGCTCCAGTGTTTGTAAACTTCAGCGGAAACTGGAGTTGGAATCATACATAATAAAAGGATCAAAGCACAGATAGAGTCTCCCGCCAGAGGGCCTTTTCCAGGAGGCCCGCGCTCGCCTCCAGAGGGCGCTCCAGAGGCGTCCCGGGCCGTCCGGAAGGGCCTTTCTGCTGAAGTTCAAACTCTGTGTGCGACCCACTCAGGAGAAGCAGGCAGGTGACCCAGAGGGCGGCGGTGGTCCCTCTCTCTAAAAGGCTCTTTCCCTTTGTCCTCGCAGAATGCCTTAAAGGAGAATGGCTGCGGAGAACTCCTCGGTGACTGAGTTTATCCTCGCAGGCTTAACTGACCAGCCGGGGTTCCAGCTGCCCCTCTTCTTCCTGTTCCTCGGTTTCTATGTGGTCACGGTGGTGGGGAACCTGGGCCTGATAACCCTGATTGGGCTGAACTCTCACCTGCACACCCCTATGTACTTTTTCCTCTATAATTTGTCCTTCATAGATTTCTGCTATTCCAGCGTTATCTCCCCCAAAATGCTGATGAGTTTTGTCTCAGAGAAGAATGTCATCTCCTATGCCGGCTGCATGACTCAGCTCTTCTTCTTTCTCTTCTTTGTCGTCTCTGAGTCCTTCATCCTCTCGGCAATGGCGTATGACCGCTATGTGGCCATCTGTAACCCACTGATGTACGCAGTCAACATGTCCCCCCAGGCGTGTTTGCTCCTTTTGTTAGGCGTCTATGGGATGGGGTTTGCTGGGGCCATGGCCCACACGGCGTGCATGGTGAGGCTGACCTTCTGTGCCAATAACCTCATCAACCACTACATGTGTGACATCCTTCCCCTCCTCGAGCGCTCCTGCACCAGCACCCATGTGAATGAGCTGGTGGTTTTTGTTGTTGTGGGCATTGATATTGGTGTGCCCACAGTGGCCATCTTCATTTCTTACGCCCTCATCCTCTCCAGCATCCTCCGTATTCGTTCCGCGGAAGGCAGGTCCAAAGCCTTCAGCACCTGCAGCTCCCACATCATTGCCGTTTCTCTTTTTTTTGGGTCAGGGGCATTCATGTACCTCAAACCTTCCTCTCTTTTACCTATGAACCAGGGCAAAGTGTCTTCGTTGTTCTATACCATCGTGGTGCCTATGCTCAACCCGCTCATCTACAGCCTGAGGAATAAGGACGTTAAAATGGCTTTGAAGAAAACCTTGAGTAAAGGTTCATTCTCCAGAGAAAGGGGCAATTCTTAGGACAAGAACTTTTTTTTTTTTTTCTTTTTCTCCCATAGATGATTCAGGCTCCATTGGTTACATGGAGGAGATTTAAATTCTTTTTCAAACAGATTCATCCTCCCGGTTGTATCCTTTAATTTACAAAGATTCTTAAAACTATAGAATACTTATGTTTTGTGGGTCATGAGGGTCATTCAATTCCTTTGTATTTCTGATGATAGATACAAACTTATGTACCTTCCCCAAGGTCACTGAACTACTCAGAGGCAGTACTGTGACCAGAATCTAGTCCCTTTTTTTCTAGAACTGTTTGCTTTCTATTAAGGCTCACTTTTCCTCCCTCGGGCTCTGGAAGGATTCATTTCAAATGAGAGCTGGCCTAGGATGTTAAAATCTGATTCGGTCTACGGAAACTTCATGTGACTTTTTAAGGACTAATTTTAAATACCACATTTTGCAAGAAGGTAGGAGGTATAGAATGTTTTTGTTGAAATGGTCTTGGCTAAATGACCAGAGAAATTCTTGAAGAATTTTTCAGAATGTGCTTGGAAGTATGTTAGGACCCAGAGATCAGCAAGCATGATCCCTCCTGAGACAGTGGTGTGGAGCTGTAGGGACCTGAACTTGTAAGGGAATTGGCAATGCTGGGTTAAAGAACTTATGGGAAATGTCAAGGTTACAAAGCATAGAATCTGGGGATTGTTTCATGTAGAGTTGTTTCTGTTTTCACATCATGCTATCAAAGCCAGGATGCAAAATTCTGCAGCTCAAGGTGGTCAGCTCAGGTTCCAGAGAATTTTTTGGAGTAATAGAAAGCAGGTGTACAAGTCAGTAATCTGGTCAGCCACACCAACAGCCTATTAGCAGAGGAAGTGCCTGCTGAAGGTTACGGAGCTGCGTCAGCAGAGACTGTATGGGGTATTTTCTGCATACCTTTTCAGATGAACTTTCTGCCCCTTGGCACCTCACCCCAAGTCCTGATAGGCATTCCCTAATAGGCTCCCTTGCTCTTTGGATTGTGGTTGACTTAGGCCAGTGGCAGAAAAAATCCAGAGGTAAAGGAAGAATGATATTGTGACATTCATTTCCCCATCTTCCTTCCCTCTGGGCTACAGTAATGGGAGGCCCGTTTCCTACCAGGTTACAGTAACTGCTCCTGCCCTTATTCCTTCATGCCAAGGGGTTGTACTATGTAACATCCCTGGTTGTTGCTAACCCAGGGAGCTTGAGCTTCCCTTTTGATTTTCTCAAATACCCTTTTGCTTAACCCCATTCAAATCGTTCCTTCATTATATATTTTTCATTATTTTGTTTAATGTGTATCATCTATTTTCTGCTGGGACACCGATGGATGCATCTTCCAGTAAAGTAGGGAAGCATTGCTACAGCTCAGTTTTATAAATCTACAGCCTTAAGGTACTGTGTAAAGGGGGATAGAGTTGGGTTTTGGTTTAAAAGAAAATTATACATGGCAAATAATTTTTGTGAAGCAATGGTATGTGAAATGCTGTGAAAATGTTTTGGCGTGTGGGATTCTCTTTGGGAAAATCTATTTGGATAACAGTGAAGTTTGAATGGATCTGTAACTTTGCACTTTGGGATGCTATAGGTCAATTAGGGAGAATTGTTAAGGATTGTGTCTTAGATAGCATGGAACAGATGAATAGCGCAGGATTTAGGTGACAGGAGAAGGAGGGGACAGAACAGCATAAAGATTCAGAAATAGCAGAGACTAGGAGTTGGGGAGCAGAATCAAATTTGAACCTGAGCTTCAACTCAGTAGATGTGTGACCTTAAGCAAATCACTCTGTGTCTCAGAGCATCAGTGTCTTCATCATTGAAAGCCCTTTCCTTGGGGTTATTAGGAGAATTAAATGCCACATGCTGGGTATATTTATTTTTATTCCTGCTAGATTCTCTTTCTTCTAATGTCAGAACTTCCATGAGTTTACTGTGTGATCTTAGAACAATTACTTCATCTTTCTGGGCCCGTCTATGCCCAACAAGAAAAAGACCTTGTTGTACCAGATTACTTTTTATATTCCATTAGCAATATATATTTATTTGTATGATGACTGGATAGATTTGTATGTTGAAATGATAGAATTAGGAGGTGGGAGTCTTTGAGGGGTGATTAGGTCATGAAGCTGGAGCCCTCACGAACAGGATTAGTGTTTTTACAAACAAGGCTTAGCGGAGAACCCTCATCTCTTCTACTACGTAAGAGCACAGCACGAAGGTGCTGTCTATGAACCAGAAAGCAGGCATTCACCAGGCAGTGAATCTGCCGCGGCCTTGATCTTCGACTTCTAGGTCTCCGGAACTGTGAGAAATAAATTCCTGCTGTTCAGAAGCCATTTGATCTGTGATTTTTGTTATAGTAGCGTGAAATAACTGAGAGTATTTAAAATTATTGCCAAAGAATAACTAGTGAAAAGAGGTCTCCTTTACTCCAGTCTTCTGGTCCTTCTGTACTGTTCCCCAGGGTCCCTCACTATTGTTAGTTGTATGCAAGCGTGTGTGCCTGCCTGTGTATATTCACACAATCTCTCCCTTATTTTCAAAGTCACGAAAAGCTGCTTTAAAATGTATCTGTGGATGAAAATTAATTAGAAGAGGAAAGAAGGTAAGGGTTGTTACTAGGATGAATAAATGAATAAAAAACATAAAAGATGTGTATGAAGGGCTGTGGTAGGAACTAAGAGGGAGAGAGAAAGGAATGCGTTGAAAACAAGGGAGGCTCAGCTCTGGCTACAGAAGTCGCACCCCAAGAAAGACACAGTAAGACTTTTCTTTTGTGTTCTTGCCTCCAACCCAGTTTTCATGCTTGTGTAATATTCCATCATATGGATGTATTGCATACAGTGAACAATTTTCTACTACGGTACATTAGATGATTTCCAGTTTCCCAAATTATAAATCCTTGTTTAATATATTCAGTAAATATTTGAGTTATGTTCCCTAGACAGAGAATTACGGGCTTACTCAAGAGTTTTGAATCTTATTGCAAAATTCCTTCTGGAAAGATTATCTCAATTTGCACTCTCGTTAGGAGAATCAACACATTTGGACAGTCGCCCTACTCCAGACTCTGCACTAGTAAGGGTGCCATGCATGAACACGTGCTGCTTTTAATTTTGGTGGTGGTGGTAGTGTTTATTATTCTCTCCCTCCTTTCATGTCTTTTGCCCCTTTCTTTCATTTCATCAACTAATTGTGGCATCTCAAATGGTAATGAAAGAAAAGAGGGAGGAAAATCGCAAATGTTTTCTTCATTTACTTCTATTCCTTCATACACTCCCTTTGTTTTTTACATGGCTTTTTCTCGGCGTGACCATATTTCTGGTGGTCCATTTAACAAGTGGAGGGGCACTTACCACTGAGGGGCCTTGGCCCTCTGATCTCACATGGTGCTTAACCTAGTAGGCACTGGTCACAGTTTGTGGCTGTTACCTGCTCAATTTCCCATATCCACCGCCACCACACAGTATACTATTTTTGAGTTTTGGGTGAGCAGAATCCCCAGAGTGTGTTTTGATATCTCCCTCCCATTCAGCACCGTGCCTGGCACATAGGGAGTAAGGGCTTAGCAAAAGTTTATCAGTTATAAGAATGGACTGGCTAGCAGTTTCAGAAGCTGACTTACTAAAGGGGCTTTTCCATCCTCATCTTCTGGAAACACATGCTGCCCTTCCAGGACATAGATGGACATGTGTGACCCCAATATTCCATCAGCCTGACCCGCTGCCACCATGATCCTCAATTTTAGCTCGTACAACCTGGTGGCTATCGCAGAAACCAGACCCTGCCTTAGATGTGCAGCTCTCAGCTTTCTATTCCTTTTTTGGGCAAAATGTATGGCAGCATATAAAATAGTTAACTTAAGCTCTAAAGCTCTATCCAGTGGAATACTTGGAGGGAAATTTCATACAGTATCAACAATTGGGCATTCATTTTGTACTTTGCATTTTAACCATCAACTCAGAGTAACACATTAAAATATTAAAGAAAAATAGATTACTCATGTATGGAGCTCCCATTTTTCCCAGGGTGCTTGCCTGCTTACTTGCCTTCAAAAGATAAATATGTTTAGACAAAGTCCCCAAGACCTTAGCCTGAGTCTCCTTTACTAACTTGGTGGGGCACAGTACTGCTTTCTGAAAACAGGTTTTCCTTCTTCTTTACTTTCAGAATGAATGTGTTTTCTATCTTCTCAGAATTGTTTTCGGGGACATTTGCTATCATAAAGGTTTTTGTTTTTAAACTGAGCATACTCCTTGGTAATTTTCTTGGGGAAGATGACAACTTTTCCTTTTCCATTTGAAAGTAAGTGATGAGTGGGGAGTATTTTGAGACTCTGCAGGTATTTTGTTCCTTTTCAAGCTTTGACCTATTAGTTTCAGCATCCAGGGATGATTCTTGTCCGAATCAATTATTACTCTGATAGTTAAAAAATGGAGATTTCCTAACTCCGTCAATCATTCCTTATTTGCTGGTTGGCACTCTTGTCAGGAAGAGCCTTTTCTTTTCAATTTGTTCGTTCATCATTATATTTTATTTTTTCTGTTTTTAGTAGAGTCCGGATCTCAGTCTTGCTCAGGCTGGTCTCTAACTGCTAAGCGCAAGCGATTATCTGTCTCGGCCTCCCAGAGTACTAGCATTACAGGCGTGAGCCACTGCACCCAGCCCTTGATCCATTTATATATATATCTTTATGGGTTTGTGCGTTTTTTTCAAATGCTTCATTATTTTACCCTAATACTTGATTTATCCCTGATTTGGCCTCTTGGATCCTAGTGGATTCTATATTCTTTCAATATATCTTCATCAGATTGTGAGCACTTTCTTACTTTCCCACGACATGATATGTTACAGGCTGTACTTTCCATGTCCAGCACTGGTTCTGTTTAGAGATGAATGTTATTTAAAACTAGGATACGAGTGCTGGGTGGGATGAGCTGTAGTTAAAATGTGATTCCTTAAGCAGGTATTTAACGGGAGAATGTTTGTGTTTGTAAAATACCAGTTATATGTTTGTCCCTCTGAATACACCTGTCTATGTGCAAATGGTGTAGCTGCAGTCTGCGCATGGGCCAAACCTCTGTGACCACAGCTGACAATTTCTAAGTGTCATCCGTGGTTCTCCTCTTATCACTTTTCACCTGCTCACAGGACAGTTTCCTCAGGGCCATGTAAGGGATGAGCGGAACCATATAAAAAGAAATGCAAAAACAAACGCCACATTTTCTCACTTCCAAGTGGGAGTTAAATGATGCCTATATATGTTTCATAGCGTGATATGATGGACTCTGGTAACTAAGAAGGACGGAGATTGAGATGGGGCAGGAGTGAAAAATTACCTGTTGGGTATGATGTAAACTAATCTGGTGCCAGGTACATTAAAAGCCTTGCATCATACAATTCATCTATGTAACCAAAACCACTCAAAATCCCTAAATCTATTGAAATTCAAAAAATTACCACTCTTAGCATTTTGATATATGTTCTTTCAGAATGCTTTTTTCTGTGTTTGTGTCTGTAGTGGTGATAGCTTAGAACAGTTTGCAAAAGCTATCTATGTGTGTATACATATATATATATGGTCACATGAAATTGCATTTTGTAATTTTATTTTCACTCTATAACATATTGTAAAGAGCTTTCTGTGTGATTAAATATATACATCAAATTATGATTTTTTTTATGACTACGCTGGTTATGTTTAAAGTTATGTCAGTGGAAAGATGTAAAATGTTTCTGTTTGCTTTACAGAAAGCTTTGTTTCTTTTTTAGGAAGAGCTGATGGTCCTAAATTCCTGTTGTAAAGTATAAGGGTGGCTTTCCCTTTGGTTTATCCTTGGATGACTTTCTGCATATGCCCACCGCCACTTGAGTTCAGGTTTCTTGTCTCTAGATCCACACATCTCATTTCTAAAAGTGAAACGGCAAGTCTGGCATATCAACACCTTCTCATCACCTCCACCAACTACAGCAAAGCCTAAACTGTGGTAACAACTGATCTGGGACCAAACTGTGATTCTAGCTTAGCTATTGCATCGCACCTCCTGTTCTCATGAGGGGGAGAGGCCTCTGTGTCCCAGCAGGTAAATAAGAAATTGACTTTCTCTCTTCTGTATTCTCCCCATGGTTTGTGGGATTGAGGAGAAATTGAGAGAATGAACTTTGTCTCAGTGTGGTCCACCCTCTTCCTACAGCCCCTCTTCCTATTTTCTGGTAGGATAGATGCGTTCTCAGGAACCCCCCAATCTTGTCCATTGGCAGCCCCTTTCCTTCATAGTGAAAATGACTTCTGTCTGGCTGTTCAGTTTAGACCTGGATTCACAAATTTAATCTGTGGTGTGCAATGAGAATTACAAGGTCCTGTGGTAGATACATGTCCAAGCTGGGTCTTCCAATCTACATTGTCAGGAATAAAGCTGATGTTTTTTCCTGAGTGACTTCTGTGTCTAACTTCTCAATTGATGCTCTACTAAGAGATAAAGGAAGGATGTGGTTAAGTATCACTGTTAGTTCACTCCAGCAATCTCTCACGCCTCCCTGACATACACATTGACTCAATTCTTTTTTTTTTCCCATTCAAATTTCCTTTATTATTTCTTATAGCATAACTGTGTACATTAATGCAATCATGGGGAAGAGTGTGCTGTTTTCATAGACATTTTAAAATACTCTCATCAAACTGGTTAACATAACCTCCGTGTCATTTTCTTAGTTATTGAGTTAAGACATTCATACTCTGCTTTTAGAAAGATTCATTTGTACCGTTGTAAGATAAACCATAGAGGTAACCCCACCCGTCACCCTCCCTCCCCCCATCCATCCCCCTCACCTCCCCTCTCTTACCCCCCTTCCCACATTCTAAGGCTATAATTAGGTTATGACATTCCTATGAAAGCTATGAATTAGTTTCAAAATAGGGCTGTGTCTGTGTACATTGGATACTTTTTCTTCCATTCTTGAGATACTTTGCTAAGAAGAACATTTTCTAATTCCAGACTCAATTCTTAATATCCCTCACCATTCCTCAGGTTTGTACTGCCTTTTTCTCTCTTATGAGATTTTGCATTTCCTTTTGTGGTTCCCTCTGCTCTGAATGCCATCCTGATATTTTTCTGCTGGCAACCTTCTACTTGTTATTCAAGACTCATAGCAATCCATTTCTAAAATAATATTATAAATCACACTATGCATTTCTATAGTAACAATAAAATAATTGGAGAGACTGTTTCTTAATAAAGATCTATAAAATAGCCTGTTATAAAATAAAGATACACTTTCTGGATGATGCCTGTGGCTCAGAGGAGTTGGGCACTAGCCCCATATGCCAGAGGTGGCGGGTTCAAACCCAGTCCTGGTATTAAAAAAAAAAATAAACTTTCTATAATACCTATACTGTTTTTTTAAAAACTAAAATTATTTCCCAAGTATGAAAATTATTTACCAGGTATGAAAAAAGCTATTCCATATATTGTTTTAAAAGGGTTCTCAAAACCAGTAAAGTAAACTTAAGAGTACATGGAAAAAATGGAATGCTATCCTAATATTGAATAATTTAAATATATACTACTATTTAATCATTGACATCTTCCTTAGATGATAAGCATAGTCTATTTTTATTTTACTTTATTTATGTTATTATTTTTATATGGCCCACGTTCCATTAAAAATCTGTCCAGCTAATTCATGGACTGTGTTTCTATTTATTTGGCAAAGAAGTTTATATTCATTCCTCTAAGTAGCATAATTTAGTTTATTGAAGAAAAAAAAAGAGAGAGAGAGATTTTGTTACAGGTTTTGAAGAGCACCAGTCTCTGGGATGTTTGTTTTCTTTTATTCTTCAAGCCATGTCTAAATAACATGTCCCTAGAAGGGGAAAATAATTCAAAATAGAGTAAAAATTTTTTGGGGGGTGGGGGTTTATAGTACCTGCCTTTGGAAGTGATTGTGGGAGTGTGTCCGGCTGTTTCACAGGGAGATGAGGACGTTGCCCCATGGCTGGGATGCTTCCCCGTCTCCACTCTGTACTCACTGCCCCCTTTATCTCTGTCCTTTTGTACCAGCCAGGGATCTTAGCTGCAAGCAGAAGTTGAAATAAAAAGGGAGCTAGTTGGCAAGAAATGGGGTAGTTCCCAGAATCTTTGAACAGTCTGGGGACCAGTTTTCAGAGCCAGCCAGATGGAATCACAGCCAATTTACACCCCACAACTGTCTGGTTAGGTTGATTGGTAAATATTTTTTCTTTGTCTCCGCCAAAATGGAATATGAATTGTTCCTATTTCTTTTCTTTGCAAGTTGATTTATTTTTCCTTTTTTAAAAATTAAATTGTAACTGTGTACATTGATGCATTTATAGGGTACAATGTGCAGATTTGATATATAATGTGGAACACTTCCATCATACTAGTTAACATAATCTTCACCTCACCTACTTATTTGTTATGGTGACATTTATACTCTACTCTTAATAGTTCTGACATGTACCATTGCATTGTGCATGTTCCTATTTCTTTGTGTCCTACATGGGAGCATGTGATCATCTAATGCTCTCTGGGGAGTTCTCACAGTAGGAGGCTGAGACCTAGCTCCACCCAAGCTCTCTCAGGGGACTATTACTTAAACACAGAAGGAATTCCAATGCTGGGCAGTCACAAAAAGCTATTTTTTAATCTATGCTTTCTTTGTAGTTTTGAAAGTGAATTTTTGGCTCCATGCCTGTAGCACAGTGGTTATGGCGCCAGCCACATACATCAAGACTGATGGGTTCGAACCCAGCCCGGGCCTACTAAAACAACAATGGCAACTGCAACAAAAAATAGCCGGGCATTGTGGCAGGCACCAGTAGTCCCAGCTACTTGGGAGGCTGAGACAAGAGAATCAATTACATCCAAGAGTTTGAGGTTGCTGTGAGCTGTGACGGCACAGCACTCTACCCGGGGTGACATAGTGAGACTCTGTCTCAAAAAAAAAAATAAAATAAAATAAACCAAAAACAAACAAAAAAGAAAGTGAATTTTATTTCCTTAAAGGAGGCCTTCTTAGACCTTCAAGACTTTGTAGCGCTACCTGTTAAGTAGTGCCCCATTACCCTTCCCTGGAATATTTACTGTATTTTGAGTTACGAGCCTCTGTTTATTTTAGCTCTCTCCATCTAGATTGTATGTTTGAAAGTTCAGGGGTATGTCTGTTTTGATTGCAGCCTTATTTTTAGAGCAAAACACAAGGTCTACAGGTATTTAATGCTTACATGTGGGTCATTACAAAAGTTTCAAGACACATAAAAGTCAAGAAACACAAAATCTGTGCACATGGAAACAAAGGAAGCCCTCCCAAGAACACCCATGAGTGTAGCAAGTTGAAACTTGCATGGGTGAATTAGGGCACTGTCAACTATGTTTCCTGGACATGAAATAATAGACCATAATACTGTCTGTCTCAAAAATTTTGAAGTTGACCCATGTATGTATCTGTTGGACTTTTTGTTTTGTATATTTCTTAAGTTATATTTCTAATTCATAGTCTCTCTCACATAGTCTTAGAGTCATCTCTCTTTCTCCAGATCTACCTTCCAGTTTATTAACTTTCTCTTCACTTGCGTCTACTAGGCTAACATAATTCAGAGAGATCCTGGTTTCCATTATCCTATTTCTACTTCCAAAAGTTCTATTTGATTCTTTAAAATTCCGATGGTGCCTTCAATTTTGATAGTCCCTTCAGTATACTTTCAATCTGCTCTTTTATTTCTTTAAGCATATCAAATACCTTTATTTTGTATTCTGTCTCTGACAAACCTAGTAATTCTGTAGGTCTGGGTAGGTATGTAGCTTGTATTTTATCGTTCATGATGGTCTCATGGTGGCATATTTTGTATTTGTTTAGTGATTTTCATCATGGGCTCATGATCCTTGGGTATTTATCTGGGGAAGATTCTTTGATATCTGGATTTCAAGTATTTTCCAGATAGGACTTTTTGTTGTTGTATATTTAACATGATTTTTCTTAACCTGGCACAAAGAAGTAGTTAGAAATTTTCAGAGGATATTTTGTATCATTTTTTGTCCTTCTAGACCCAAAGCCAAGTCAGATATAATTCCTGACCTATCCCCTCTGTGGGCTTTTTTATTTCTTCCTCTTATTTAGCCATTAAGCATGTTTCCTTTGGGGGTAGTCGGTATTATGAATCATTCGTGGTTCATCTTACTTAAAATCTAAACTTACTTAATGTTCCAAGTTTTGCCTTTTAAGTTCCAGGTTTTGTCTTTTTTTTTTTTTTTTTTCATTGAGACAGAGTCTCATTCTATCACCCTGGGTAGAGTACTGTGGCATCATCCTTAGCTCACAGCAACCTCAAACTCCTAGGCTCAAGCAACAGATTTTATGTTTTATGTCCTGTATAAGTAATTTATTAAACCCCAATGCTGCCCTGCCCTGCAAATCCGGACTTTCTTATCTTTCTTCTTTTGCTCTCACAGATTTCCACTTAGTTTCTGCCAGCTCAAACATGAATAAATAGATGCTTTTTATATTTCAGAATCCAGAATTCTTTGTTTTATTTTCTCAGGAGAAATCTTTCTGAATAAGAAGAAGTTTGCAATATTGCTGGAAATAACTGGCCTTAAGAAATATTTATTGGATGATGAATAAATTGACTTCGACCTAATGAACAGAAAATTCTGTCTCTTTCTCCCATTGTTGAATCATTGCTACACATTTGCTAAAATGTCATTCGGGATGGAAAAATGCAGGGGGTACATTCCTTTTAGTACATTTCTTTTTATATACTAAAAAAGAAATGCCTCTTTTCTTCATAAAAACAAATCTCAAAAACATTGTTCAAATGTGGAACTGGAAGAGACTTCCTGGGGGTGAGGGAGAATTGGATTAAGTAATCTGAACCTGTCCTGGAGGGTCTCCTGGCTGTTTGTGGTGAATATGCCCACCCACTAGCAAGCAGGCATTAAAGGCTTTCTGCTCCCATCATCATTGGACAAATAACCAAAAATTTACTCTTTTGTAATGTACAGTAAGTCCTCACTTAACAACGTTATCCATAGGTTTGTAGAAACTGCAAAATGATGTACAAAAAGACCAATTTTAACATAGGATAATTGATATAAAGAAGAGTTAAGCTCTTTTTTAAAATTTCACATTATGGCAGTACACATATTTTTGGTCACATGTATCAGTTTTGTTTTGCTTGAGTCAGGGTTATAAATGTGTCTTTCACCCAGAAAGTTTTCTTTGTACTTGTTGAAAATTTTGGAAAAACTCTTCTAGATGTTGGCCTAGGCAAAGAATTTATGATGAAGACCATGGTTATGTCAACAAAAAGTATAAATGACACTTGATTAAATGAAAAGAGCTTCTGTATACAGATAAAGAAATAGTTAACAGAACAAATAAACAACCTACAGAATAGGAGAAAATATTCAGAAGCTGTACATCTGAGAAAGAGCTAATAACCAGAATCTACAAAGAACTCACACAAATCAGCAAGGGAAAAATAAACAGTTCCATTTGAAAGTGGGCAGAAGACATGGACAGAAGCTTTTGGAAAGATGATAGACAAATGGGCAACAAACATGAAGAATTAAGTTCTTACAGCATACAGGATATCATCTCATTTAGAGTCACACTTTCCAAGAACCTATAGATAATGTTAAGTGACTGTATCTTGAGATAGGCCAGATGATTTTAACATGATTGTCCTGAACTCTGGGGGATCACAAAAGAGATATAAATGCCTGTGTATGGAAAGAGAGAGATGACAGAGCTGGAGATAGAGACAGAGATAGAGAGATAGAATAAGAATGGAGAACAGGTGCCAAGAGAAAGCTGTGTCTTTTTATAACCTAACCTTGTAAGTCACATAGCATCATTCCCACGACACTCTACTGATTGAAGAAGTCCCAAGTTCTTGCCTAGAGGCAAGGGTAGGGAATATAGGCTCCATTTTTGATTAGAGAAATGTTAATCCTAGTATACAAAGAGCATGTGGAATGCAAAGTGTATGTATGTGTGAGTGTGTATGTGTTGGAATGGCCATCTTTGGAAACACAATCTGCCATACACATACACAATGTATAGTTGTTACAAACATCATATTACAGTAGAAAACACCAGCATGATGCCAGGCACTGAATAAGTTGCTCCATATGCATTAATTTTTTCCTTTTTGTTGCCTCACTGTCTATAAGAAAAATGTAACAGGTTTTTATTTTAAGGGACAGAGGATGGAAAGGAAGTAAAAATGGTGTTATTTTTCTTGCACGTTCTACTATACTGAGCTGCCAGGTCAGTAAATACCCATTATACAAACGCAGGAATTGTGGCTCAAAGCTGTTTAGTAATTTTAGTCTCCAACTGATTTAGTAAGATGATTTATTTTTTGTTCTCTACTTATGTTTTAAATAAACTTTTTAAGTGTAGCATAAGGATAGAGCTTAGTGAATTTTTGCAAACCGAACACATCTGTATAACCAGAACCCCTATCAAAACGGACATTGCCAGCAGCCCTGAGGCACACCCTCCAGATCTCTTTCCAGGCACTAGTCCCTTCCAAACCCAAGAGGAAGTGCTATCTGACTTCTTGCATCACATATTAGTTTCTTTGTTTTTAAACTTTATATAAACAGAATAATAAAGTATGCATTCTGGTTTTTTTTTTTTTTGCAGCTGTCATTGTTGTTTTGGTGGGACCAGGCTGGATTCAAACCCACCAACTCAGGTTTATGTGGCTGGCACCTTAGCCACTTGAGCCACAGGTGCCAAGCCAAAGTATGCATTCTTTTTTGCTTGGCCCCCTTTCCCCCAGTGATACCTTTGTGACATTTATTTGTGTCATTATCTTCCATGGCTATATGGAATTTTATTTATTACTATCCTACCATTTGTTATCCCTTCTACAATTAGTTGACATGCATATTTTCAATTTGGGGCTACTATGTCTAATGCTACTGTGAACATTCTTGGCCTGTCTTTAAGTAAACATGTGCACTCATTTTTATTGAGTATGGACCTAATGGTAGACTACCAGGCCAAAATGTTATGTCAATGACCAAGTTTGTTAACTATCGCCAACCAACTTAGTGTACTCACATATTACAGTGTATAACAATGTACTAATCTTTTTCCTTGTACTGATATAATTCCTCTTTTCTTATTTTTCCTTTTCATCTATTTTTGGACAGTAGTTCAAGTTTATGTTTTTTTGCTTTAGGAGTTTTGGTTAGGGATAAATGCAGTCTCTCCCCATTTTTTAAGCCAAGGTCCACAGAAGAGATAGTATTCTTTGCTCCGAAGGTATAGGGAAGACCGTGAGGGCAAGGAGGGTAAAAGAGAGTCTGTCAGAAACAGGATAGAAGTCAGTGGGTTTAGGAGACTGCAGGAGCCAGAGGACCTGAATTGCTGCTGTGTCTCTTTTTAGTAGGATGACTGTATAATTTGTTATCCAAGTCTGGACACTTTAGAGAGTGGAGGGTTGTGCTATTAATATTATAATCACTAGTCTACAGGAATAATGAGTGTAAGTTAGGACTGTCCCTGGCAAACTGGGATTATTTTATGCAGCCTTAGTGGAAACTTACAAATGCAATTGCTCACATGTCTGTGAATTTTTCTTAAAATATTCATGTAGCAGATCATATGGAGAGCAGCTTTGTCATCTGAAGAATGGCAAGATTAAGTCCTCAGACACATTTTCCGTTATACCTTAATCCTGCATGCTGTTAGAGTAGCTCCGTGCAGGGGTGTGCGTGTGTGTCTCTTTGCATATGAGTCGTGATATTTTAATCTTCTCATATATAGTGAAGGCCTGTCTGTAGCCCTTATTAGAGCTGAGAGGAGGTGGTGTTTGTGGTGGGTGGTGTGGTTTCTTCACTGTTCCGAGCGGCTGATGGTCCTAGAAACATTTTATCTGAGGTGCTCTCTGTAGATCTGATCTGACCTTTTATTTTCCTTGGTACTACTTTCAAAGTTTTCTATGAAATTTTGGGAATAGTGGTTACATTTGGGGGCTAGTTTCCCTTAAAGTCAACTTAGGCTTTAAGAGTTAATGAGAGACAAAAAAATGAGCCCCCAAACACAGCACTGAATGATGTGAAATCCCCAGAGTGAGGGGGTTTGAGTGGAACGCCCAGTGTCAAGATGCTGGGTAAACACCACGATCCAGCCTGTGAACAGGCGGTGTGATGTCTTCCCCGCAGAGAAATTCCCAGGGAAAATTGTGTCTCATCAGGTCCCTGAGATCATCAGGCAGTTTAAATTTCTCTGTGATATGCCATCTGGGGTTTGGGTGAAAATAAGAATTGCTAGTTTTTCCCCCCTAAAGTTACTGGAGACCATCTGGGAAAATCTTCAAACAGGAGCCACGGTCTATTCCTCAAGCACCTTGGCGCCTGGGGTCTGTAAAAGCTCTGGTTCCCAGCACCAAAGGAATCAGAAGCACTAACACACAAGGCTGGCTGTTTTCCATGCTAGCAGCCACGTTTTTTCTTTATGACTAATGGAAAAAGACACTGCATAAGGCCTCACGCTGAGGGGGCCGGGGAGAAGGTCCGAATCCCATCTTTCCTGATGGTTTCCTTTTACACCCACAGCCAAGGGCTCCGGGATTCTTAGTCCCTTCTGTGCTCTCAACCATGACCCTGGGGTGAGTTGGAATGAAGGGGCAGAGAGGAGGCAGGTGGGATGTGCAGAACCAGTAAACATAGTGGACTCTCTCAGCTTTTTTCCTAGGGGAACCTGTATCTAGTTGGGACCAGGAGGCAGAAAGTGTGAGGATACAATGGGGGCAACGGGAACTCCTGACCCTCAGTGCCTGAGAAACCAGCCCAGGTTGTACTCCTGGCTCTTGGGGTGTCTCTGCGGGTCCTTGGGCAGCCAATTCCAGTATCCCGTCTCCTCATCTCTTAAGCATGAACAGAATTCTTGCTTCCTGTGCCAATGGATTCTAGCTTGCATTCATGATGCCCCCAGGGTAGCTGCAATACCGTCATAGATATATTTTCAGTAGCTTGGGATGGAGAGGGCATAGATGAGGGAAGAAAGAGTGAACATTCGGTACCGGCTTATCTTCTAGAAATTTCTTCCATTAGTCATGCCTCTGCCTATCATGATTCTCTATGTTTTATCTCCTGTTTCCCCAGATGACTCACCAGAAGAAAATGACTCTGAGAAACAGCTCCTCAGTGACTGAGTTTATCTTTGTGGGATTAACAGAGCAATCGGAGCTCCAGCTCCCCCTCTTCCTCCTGTTCTTAGGTCTCTATGTATTCACGGTGGTGGGCAACTTGGGCTTGATCACCTTAATTGGGCTGAATTCTAGCCTTCACACCCCAATGTATTTTTTCCTCTTCAACTTGTCCTTTATAGATCTCTGTTATTCCTGCGTGTTTACCCCCAAAATGCTGAGTGATTTTGTGTCAAAAAGCATCATCTCTTATGTGGGATGCATGACCCAGCTATTTTTCTTCTGTTTCTTTGTCAATTCTGAGTGCTACGTGTTGGTATCGATGGCCTACGATCGCTATGTGGCTATCTGCAACCCTCTGCTGTACACGGTCACCATGTCCCCCAGGATCTGCTCTCTACTTATGCTTGGCTCCTATGTGATAGGGTTTGCCGGGGCCATGGCCCACACTGGAAGCATGCTGAGACTGACCTTCTGTGATTCCAACACCATCGACCACTACCTGTGTGAAGTTCTCCCCCTCTTGCGGCTGTCCTGCACCAGCACCCGTGCCAATGAGCTGGTGTTTTTCATTGTCGTTGGAGTGATCATCACAATATCCAGCATCAGCATTTTCGTCTCTTACGCTTTGATACTCTCCAACATCCTCCGCATTCCTTCTGCTGAGGGCAGGTCGAAAGCCTTCAGCACCTGCGGCTCCCACGTAATTGCTGTTGCTCTGTTTTTTGGGTCAGGTGCATTCACTTATTTGACAACCTCTTTTCCTGGCTCCCTGGACCAGGGAAGATTTGCCTCAGTCTTTTACACCAATGTGGTTCCCATGCTTAACCCTTTGATCTACAGTTTGAGGAATAAGGATGTTAAACTTGCCCTGGGTAAATCCCTGAAGAATGTGCTCTTCTGATGGATCTCTGCGTCATCTGTGGTTAACTGTGGTAAGCATCATAACCAGGTACTTTTTTACCTAGCATAAGACCCCACACGTGGGGGGCCAAGGAGAAGGTCTGAATCCCACCTTTCTTGATGGTTCCTTTTACACCCATAGCCAAGGGCTCTGGATTATCCATCCCTTCTCTGCTCAAATAGGGTCTCTCAAAATAGGGTCTTTCTCTCCTTTTTCCTCAAATAGCATCTTCTCCCCACTTTTTAAAACTTGGAAATCTCTTGCCTATACTGTCTTTGAGAATTATACCATTTTATATCACTTAAATTGGTTCATTACATGCAACTTAGTGTTTATTAAGTGCCTGTTGTTTACTGGACTCTGTATTAGGTGCAAGAGATAAAGATGATGAGGCTCCAGTGTTTCTTTTCTTTTCCTGGTAGACTAATTGGGTTTGTCTGAGCAAGAACATTTCTGGCTGGGAGAAGGGCCAGGTGATGGTATAAGGGTCCAGGAACTTTTTTTTTTTTTTTAGTTATGTAAGCAGCCTTAGCAAAGACCCAAGGTAGATATCATGGTGCCGCAGGTCACACGGTCCTCCAGCTCTTTGAGAGGTTCTTTGGTCAGGAAGATCACATGTCCCTCCTTTTACAGGAATGTGTGTTCACAGGGGAAGTCTTTGCTTAAGAATTTTATTAGACTTATTGTGTAAGGATGACACAAAATCCAAATCTTTTATTTCAAAGTTTCAAAACTCCTGGAACTTGGGATGGTAACTGAGATTAGTCAATCTTGTACCTGGGCCAATTTCTTAGGTTTTGGAGACTGGGGCTGATAGAGCAAAAAATTTATGTAGATTTGCATGATTATGTAAAATGCTACCTCTCTCCTGTACTGGAGATAATGAACATATTATGGGGCTTTTAGGAAAATTCTTTCATTCTTTAAAGTGGATTTAGATTTTGCTGTCTCTGAGAATGTGCATGCATGTGTGGAGTGGGGGTGGGGAGTGGGTATTACAGTTAACCATTACAGAATCCGAAAGAAAGAAGAGTTATATTACACTTCCTACTCTCAGGCAGTCTGGAAGGGATATGGATTTTGAATGCCAAAGACCACTCCATACCACTCTGCTGAAGATTCTGCTGTTATGTATCAAATAGCTCAAATTTTAAGAAATACACCATTATAATCTACCCTGCATGTAGGAAGGAAGGTGAATGCAGGGCAAGACCGGTCGATGAGGGAGATGGGAGGGTGGAGACTCACACTGTGCTCAGATTGGGCACTCTCTGAGCCAAAGGTAGAATTTGAACTGTTTTTGAGAGATCCTCTGTGCTTTCATATTTGATGTTTTTCTTTTGGATACAGGGAGAGTCATGTAAAGTATTGCATCTATATCTTTTGCTTTGCTTGTATTTTTCATTCCTTCCATAAAATTGGGCAGTGTGTCTGGTGTGAGAAGCAAGGCAGCAGAAGGAAGTAGAGCCTTCTTCACACTTGCCTCCATGCTGACACTGGTGTGGAAGCAGCAGGATCACACTGACTTAGAGGAAAGTCCGCCCAAGTGCCCCAGGTGGTGGCCAGGAGATGTCCCTGGGGGATGCTCCCAGGGGGAGCTGGGAGCAGCACAGAGATGCACCTGCCCCATGAGACCGGGGAGATGTGAGGCAACCACATCTTCTCTGAATCTGCCAGAGAGAGATCTTTGAGAAGGAGGAAAACTCTAACACTTGCTGAGCATGCACTGTGTGTTTGTGCACTGCAGGAGGTACTTTGTGTACATTAACCCACTCATCAGAATTGAATTAATACCCTACTGGACCACTGCCAGGAGTTCTCGCTCTCAGGGCCTCACTGAATCAATCCCACTTCCAAATGACTGTCGGTGTCTAGGTCCATGGGGATCTTGAGATATCAGGAAGAAATCCAGAAGAAGGAAGGACAAAAGTAAATCTACTCTGATGCAGATAAAGAAAAAAATCAATTAGCATTTGTATAAATGAGTAGGAATAAGGAATAAGTCAGGGAAGAGGATATGAATGGAAAGGAACAATTACATAATACGTGCATTTAAAGTCCAAGAATAACTTTCCCTATGCTCACTCCATATTGACACCGGGGTGAGTAGAAGTGAAGGCTTAGGTTTGACTTAATGAGGCACTGGCTGGGATCTTCTGAAAAGCAGTCCCTTTGGTACTGAGGAAGTGAAATGACAAAAACTCAGAAGGGCTTCCTTGGTTCTTGTAACAGCCAGATAAAATCATCTGTTGCCCCAACAGAAAAAACAACGTTTAATAGATTCAGATGGCTTGTGCTTCTCTCACAAATGAAGATAGGGTGTCTGGCTTGTCATTTTGTTTATATTAAGGAATTGTTCTCAGCTTTTCAGTGGTCGATAAGTAGAAATAGGTTTGGGGGCTGCTGCTTTATAGTAACAGAGACATAATTTGAAAGTGAATGTCAGATGTCCTGAAGTGAACCCTTCCGCTACAAGACCATATACCTATCATCTTGTGACATCATGACATTTTGTTTTGCAGCAACACCATGCCAAGTTTGTTTAGGAAGCATCCTTAATGTTGAGAGTCCTCCAGTTTCAGTCTTCAGTCTGTTCCTCTTCCGGGCTTTTCTTGAGGCAGCCCTCTGACTTGTGTGGCTCAAACCGTATATTTGATGTTGACTTCTAAATCTATAACTCTGGCCCTGATCTGCAACACTAGATTATTATCTACAATAATAATTGTAGTCAATTGTAACTAGAAACCTCAAAGTGTTGTGAACTTTGATGTCCAAATAGAATCACCTAACAGTAAAATGGTGACATTGTTTTGGAGCATGAGGAGTAAATTGTTCTTGACATCTACTTACTCTCTCACATTTCTAAGCAGGTGGGCAAGGGCAGAGATGAGTGATAGACACCCATTTGCAGGAGTAAGTCCAAAGAGAACTTCCAGTGGGTCTTGGGAAGGAAAGGGCGGTGCTTTCCTCTACTCTGTGGAGCAGTTGAGATGATGGCTGTGGCTGACTCAGTGCTACCCCTCAGCCTGGATGCATAGTCCTCTCTCTCCCCTCACGCTTCCATAAAAGAAGCACATCATTCACTAATTGCTTCTGCTTCTGCTAACAAAAGTCTGATGGCAGCAGCTTAAACACAGAAGAGATTGTTTCTCTTCAACATAAAGGCATCCAGAGATGGGCTGTCCAAGACCCATGTGACAGTGCTGAGTCATCAGGCACTCAGTCTCTCCCAGTCTTTTTTCTCTTCTGTTTAGGTGGTGGCTTCATTCTCAAGGATGCATCACGATTTCCAGATGGCCACTAGAGCTCTAAAGATTCTGTCCACATCTTAAGCTGCAGGAAGACACAGGATGAGGGAAGGCAACAGGCTGCTTTACCTAGTTAGTCAATGGCTCACTTCTGCTCACATCTTATTAGCTGTCCCTACCTGCTAGGGAGTCTGGGAAACAGCAAATAACCTGAGCACATGATCATTCTTTAAAATATAGGTGTTTCTTGCTAAGGACGAAGGGGAAATGGCTGTGGAAAAGTAGCTGCATCTACCAAAAGATAAGATCCCATTTGCCAGGAGGGAGTCGTTCAGCAGTGGCACTGTCTAGCTCTAGTTTTGCTTTTTCATTTTGTCCACTCTGTGTGAGGAGGATACACTGATGAGACAGGCAAGACTGATGGAGACTGACAAGTTAGTCCCTGGTGGACACGTGTCCAGCATCTCCATCACTGGCCTGTTGGTATGAACGTAATTGACCTCTTGGCAAGGACATGCTAGGTACACGGTATTTCAACCTCAGCTTCTCCTCCTGTCTCTGACCGGGTTAGGTGAGGGTCCAGGTTCTGGTCCGAGTGAGGTTTGAGACCTGACACATGTCCCCCTTCAGCGTTGCTATCAGTAAAGATGAAATGGTATCTTGGTTCCTTTTTGGCTTCTGTACTTGACCTCACTAATTAGACTCCACAGGGGTGGGAAAGACAGTGACTAATACTGCTAAATCTCCCATGTTATAGTTGTCTTTGTATTTTTTGGATGAAGACTGGAAGATCTCATTTTCTTATTACTTCAGATGACCTCTTTAGCTTTAGTAGTGGGTTATTGGAAATCAAGTCAAGAATAAAGTTTATGAGAGCACACAAAATGCAACTCAAATGGGGCCATGATGTTTCATTTTGGATGTCAATTTGACTGAATTAAGGAATACCTAGAGAACTTCTCTGTGTGTGTGTTTGCGGAGGAGATGGCGCTGGAGTCGGTGGACTGAGGGGGGAAGATTTGCTCTCAATGGACAGGCACCTTCCAGTCGACTGGGGGCCCAGATAGAACCAAAAAGAAGACAAAAAGGCTTCTTTTCTTACTCTTCCCCCTGGAGCTGGGACACTCTCCTCTTGTCTGTTGACATTAGAATTCCAGATTCTTTGGCATAGGAACCCCAGGACTTACAAACCAGTGAGCCCCTAGATTCTGAGTCCTTTGGCCTGACCCTGAGAGTTACACTATCAGCTTCCCTGGTTCTGAGGATTTGGGACTTGAACTAAGTTTTACTATCAGCATTCCAGGGTCTCCAGCTTGTCATGGGACTTCTCAGCCTCTATAATTGCACAAGCCATTTTCTCTAATAAATCCCCTCTCACATATCCATACCTGTTTCTCTATATCCTAATGGTTCTTGGTGGAGAATTGTGGCTAATACAAAGGGCCATGGATAAAAGCATCCATTGCAAGATAACAGGGAAAGTTAACCCAAAAAATTAGGCTAGGGATCCATATCAGTAATTTCATAAAAAAGCAAGATTAGCTTATCTTTCAAGACTCACTAATCTATTTATTGGTTCAACTAAACTGTTAGTAAGTGAAAGGTGAAGAGTTCAGTATTGTACTTTATGACACCATTAGGATTCTAGCTCCCTTTCATTTGCAATGATATGTACCGTTGTATACCTTGAATAATAAAATAAATTGAGGTCAGATACACCGATACTGCTTTCTAAAACTTCACAAGCCTATTGAAAATATTTACCCAATCAGAACAATTTGACATCTCTTTGCAGGTAAAACAGTACCTACAACCTGATAAGCAAATGGTAAAATAATAAGTATACCATGTTTCCCCGAAAATAAGACACTGTCTTATATTAATTTTTTCTCAAAAAGACACACTAGGGCCTTATTTTCAGGGGATGTCTTCCTCCTACTGGAATGCATGGCATGGCTATGCAGATGTGCTGCATAGCCACGCCCATCACTAGGTCTTATTATCAGGGTAGGGCTTATATTTAACAAATGCATAGAAATCCTGCTAGGGCTTATTTTTGGGGTAGGTCTTATTTTCGGGGAAACATGGTAATTAACAGTGAAAAGTAAACTCTAAGGAAGGATTTATCATTAATTAAAATTGGGTGGTGGGGAAGAGGGAGCAGAGGGGACACAGGAGGAGAAAATGTGTTAATCATAACATTAATCATATTAGTGAAGTAATAAATGCATTAGGGTATACAAAGTTACAATTATAAAAGTGCATACTAGAACAAAAATACATGTCTTTATAAATACCAGAACTGCCAAAGAGGAAAGAAAATCACCTAGTGAATGACTTAAAATAATGTAAATGTAAAATGAGAGATCATAACATACAGTGTTATGATAGAACTAAAGAAAATATATATTACAGTTGTCCCCCCTTATCTGCCATTTCACTTCTTCCCGTTTCAGTTACCTGGTGGTCAACTATGGTCTAAAAATATTAGGTGGAAAATTCCAGAAACAATTCATAAGTTTTAAATTGCACCTCATTCTGAGTACTGTGATAACATCTTGCCTAGGACATGAATCACCCCCTTTTTCAGCCTATCCACACTGTGCACTACCTGCCTGACAGTCACTGGTTATAAGATTGACTGTTGCTGTATATCAGGGCTCCTGTTTAAGTAACTCTTACTTCATAATTGTTCTGAAGTGCCAGGTTAGGGATACTGGTAATTTGGATATGCCAAAGAGACACCATAAACTACTTTCATTAAGGGAAAAGGTGAAAATTTTTGACCAAAGGAAAGAAAAATAAATCTTTTCCGAGGTGCTGTGATATAAGAATGAATTTTCTATCTGTGAAATTATGAAGAAGGAAAAAGAAATTTGAGTTAGTTTTGTTGTCACACCTCTAACTGTTACAACCACAGTGAATGATAAATGTTCAGTTTGGATGGAAAAGGCATTAAGTGTGTGAGTGGAAGGAATGAACAGAAAGATGTTCCCACTGATAGCAATCGAGTTCTATGCTATCCGCAGTTTCAGGCATCCATTAGGGGTCTTGGAATGTATCCCCTAAGTATAAGAGGGACTGTATGTTAAATGGTAACTATGTAAGGTAATCCATTAGTTAAGTAGCTAGATTTAACCATTCTACAATGAATGTACACTTCAAAACACCATGTCTACGTGATGCAAACATAGTTTTATTTGTCAATGAAAAAAACGTAAGCCTCTTAACCCTTCTGTTAAAAGGAAAAGAGTCAGACTAGATCACAGAGCAGAATACGACTTCATGTTGCATACAAGAAACAAATCTAAAACCAAGTGATTCAGAAAGATTGAAAATAAAATGTTGATCAAAGATACAGACACCATATAAATGTAAACAAATAAATAAACAAATGGCGTGAATGCCAGCCCGAGTGGAAATCAAGCTAAAAGGTGTGAAATGGAAAAGTATTATAATGCTATAAGGTGTAATTCACAGCAAGTGTGCGACGGTTATGACTGTCTATGCACCAAACAGTAAAACGTCAGGAACTACAAGGAAAAATAAATACACTATTAGAAGGAAACTTTAAGTTACCTTGTTCATGTTTTTTCTTTTATAAAGAAATATTGTTTCTTATTGTTTGAGATTCATTGAGGGTACAAAGAGTTAAGTTACACTGTTGCATTTGTTAGATAAAGCCCCTCTTATAATTGTGTCCCACCCCCAAGAGGTGTCCCATAGCCTTCCCTCCTACCCTCTCCCTGCTCCGGAATTCCCCTACCCCTACCTTGTATTACTGCCTTCATATTAGAATTGAGTACATTGGATTCTTGCTTCTCCATTCTTGTGATGCTTTATTAAGAAGAATGTGTTCCACCCCAATCCAGGTTAATACAAAAGATGTAAAGTCTCCATTTCTTTTAATGGCTAAATAGTATTCCATGGTATACATATTCCACAGCTTGTTAATCCATCCCTGGATTGGTGGGCATTTAAGTTGTTTCCATAATTTGGCAATTGTAAATCAAGCTGTGATAAACAGTCTAGTGCAAATAACTCTTATGATAAAATGATTTTTTTTCTTCTGAGTAGATGCCTCATAATGGGACTGTAGGATGAAATGGGTGGTCTAATTTGAGTTCTTTGAAAATTCTCCATACTTCTTTCCAAAAAGGTTGTACTAGTTTGCAGTCTCACCAGCAGTGTAAAAGTGTTCCCTTCTCTCCACACCCACGCCAGCATTTGCAGCTTTGAGACTTTGTGATGTGGGCCATTCTCACTGGGTTAGGTGTTGTCTCAGGGTGATTTTGATTTGCATTTCTCTGATGTTTAGGGATGATGAGCAATTTGTTATGTGTTTATTAGCCATACATCTGTCTTCTTTAGAGAAAGTTCTATTCATCTCTCTTGCCCAGTCATATAAGGGATTGTTGGCTCTTTTTTTTTTTTTCATTAATTTGAATTCTTTGAATTGTGAAAGTTGTCTCTTTGCTTTAGTTGTTGTTTCTTTAGCTGTACAGAAGCTGGGTAATCACATGTAAAAGACTGAAACTGGAACTACACCTCTCACCACTTGCAAAAATTGATTCAAGATGGATAAAATATTTAAATCTAAGTCATGAAACAGTAAAAATCCTCAAAGAAAGTGTGGGGAAAATACTTGAAGATATCGGCCTGGGGAAAGATTTTACCAAGACTTAAGTGGTAATTACAATAACAACAAAAATAAACAAATGGGACTTAACCTCTTTCATTTCTAATAATAAAACAGGTTTACAGAAAAAGAAAGGATATAGAAAATGTTAGAGAATAGTAAGATGAATCTAATCTCTATACATATAAATTATGTTCTTTCCATGTAAAAACCTATGTTTTATCTACACATGTGTGCACACATACATGAACACATGGGAGTGAATGTAGTTCTGTGACATAGAAATTAGAAATATACCTTTTTAGTCAAAAGGTCTAAAAAATAAATCATATAAATAAAATAGATGTTAGATCACAAAAGCAAACCTCAACAAATTTGATGTACTGTAAAAAGGACAGAGAATGTTCTTTGATCACCATGCAATAAAATTGAAGTACATAATCAGAAAACAAAAATATTCTATTACCTTGATAATAAATATACTCTTTTAAGCTACTTATAGGTAAGAGAAAAATATCAAACTATTTCTAGAAAGAGGCAAGAACATGCAACATCTGAATAATTTATGGGATATGTGTATAGCAAAAGCAGAAAAATAATCTTAAATATTGTATTAATAAACATCAATGGATAGGAATGCATTGAGTAATTAATTCACTTGGCCAGGAAGAGACATATAATAAAATTAAAGAAAAATAGGGTCAGAATTAATAAAGTTGAAATGAGAAAATATTGAATTAGAAAACAGAAAAACAGTACAATTCATAAATACTTTCAATGGCTTGTTCTTTGAAAAATTACTAAAATATATCAACTGTTAGCTATCCTAATTCAGAGAAAGAGAAGAAGTAACAAATAAAAAATAAGAAAAGGAAGAAAAGGTAAGAAATCATAGAAATAAAGGAAATAAAAAGATAAGCTATTTTTTTGAGCACTCATCAAATAGATTAAAAAGCATATATGGAATGGGCTGTAGTCTAGGAAAATATAGTTTAATAAAAGTAATTCTGGATCAGATAGAAAACCTACAGTCCAATTCCATAGGAGCAAAAGAGAAAAGTTGTTGAAGAGATATATCACAAAAATTAATATCCCAGATGGTATCATAGAAGAGCTCTACCAAAGAACAGATAATTCTAATACTTATTAAACTGGTTTAGAGCCTAAAAATAAAATAAAGAATCTTCAAATTATTTTTATAACATGAACATAACATTGGGCTGAGATTTGAAAAGATTGCATCCAAAAAAGAAAACTATAGACCAACCTTACTGAGGAACATCAATACAAAATTCTAAATAAAATATTAGCACACATTCGGTATCAAAAAAAAGTACCTCATTGTATCCTGGTGGGGTTTATTCCATAAATGCATGGATGGCTCAATATTAGGAAATCTACTAATAAAATATATTTATTATTAGAGGTGAGGAGAAAAATCATGTGATTGTCTTTAGATACTGAAAAGATATTTTAAAAAATTTGTCATCCATTTTTGATTAAATTTACTTTATAAAATAGGATTTTTGGGGGGGGCAGTTTTGGCAAAGGTTGAATTCAAACCCACCACCCCCAGTATATGGGGCTGACACCCTACTCCTTGAGCCACAGGCACTGCCCTATAAAATAGGATTTGATACAACTAATTTGAAGCTTGTACCTCACCTTTTTTTTTTCCTTTTTAAGCTAGAACTAAAAATGTCGTAAGCTCTTTTTTCTTTTATTTCTAAGGATCTAGGAAATTCATAAACCATTCTCCGTCCTTGGAAAAAAATTCACAGAATTGTAAAAATATATTATTAACAGAATTATGTTGTACTAGGCAAACTGTAACACTATTACTATCTTGGTTATGTGTGTTTATAACTTCATTTATCTTTCAGCTGTTTCTGAGTTTTGGATAAATATTCTGGGCTCCGTAGTTGATAGAGCAGAAAACACAGATACTGTCTTTAGCTAAGGACCAAAGGGCTTTCTGCAAAATAAAATTTCTTTGTTTTAACTGCATATATAGTTTCCTACTGCAAATGAAGAAAAGATCTTTTAATTCTGAAACCGTGAGGGGATTGAATGCTTTTCCATGTAGCTCATTTTAAGAAGCAGAAATAGCAGGTGCATTCTGCCAGGTATCATCTTCAGCAGAGGGCCAAACTGAGAGTCATCATTAAACAATCTGTTGAAGGGACCCAGAAGGTAGCAGATCCCACTTCTAAATCTTTCTTTAACTGGATCCAACTGCTGGGTTCCCCTCCCCCACTCATATACATTCCATTCCAGGAAGAATGGAAAGAAAATAGGAGTATTAGAGAGATTAGAATAGAGTAATAGGAGATCAGAGAGTGACAACCCAGAGAAATGATTGACAACATGAAAGAGAGGGTGGCTGTGAAAATGGTGCTTGAAATCCCTGTATGGGAGATACATGTACATATAATCTGCTTTGATTTAGATGCCAGAAAGGATTGCATGCACATATCCTTAAAAAGTTTGTCTCCAGGGCTGGGTGAACAAGGTCAGCTACAGGGAAACATTTTCTTTTCTTTTTTTGCAGTTTTTGGCCCGGGCTGGGTTTGAACCTGCCACCTCTGACATATGGGGCTGTTGCCCTTACTCCTTTGAGCCACAGGCACTGCCTACAGGGAAACATTTAATTATGGTTTGTTTTCAATAATAACTCTCATAAGGAAGCCAGCTTGATTCTTGGAATCTGCCAGTCTCTTCAGGGACATTATATATAGTTGTTTAAAATGATTTATTGTCATGTCATTTTATATGTTGACATGAAATAAGTACAAAAATTTTATACTGCAATTTAGTAATACAAATTATTTTGGTGGGAACATGCCAGAGATAGAATCTGTCTTCTTAACACCATTTATTCTAAGAATTGAAAGGAAGGCTATTATTTCGGTGGGGTCTACAATCTTGAAGGATTAAGTTTTTGTTAAATGCCTTTAAGATGATGACCAACTGTTTTACAGGAACACATCTAAACAATGAATTATTGTATATTGATAAGCATTTAAAACTGGAGAACATAAAATCACATGATTTGATGAATTCAGGATAATATAATGGCTAAAAAACATCAATTCATCAAATCATTCATTCATTCAGCAAATATTTATTGTGCTCCTAAAATGTTCTGGATGTTGGGACAGAGCAGTGAGCAAAATGGCAAAACCACTGCCGCCACCACCACGTCACCACCCTTGGTTAGTTTTCTATTGCACTCGAATTATGTGTTTATCTTTGTGTGTATTATTTATATTATGATCATCACGTCTTAGCCATTCTTCTTCACTGCAAAATAGAGCACTCAGGAAGTTTTGCAGATTGAATGCATTCGACCAGTTCTGTTTAAATTTTGATTTAAAGAACTTCTTTTCAAAGAAGTTAAGGTGTTTTGGTCAAGGTAATTTTAATGTTAAAAGAAGGAAATGTGTTTTAATAATGAGTTGAAATTTTTAAAGATGGCATAAGGAGTTACGTAAAATCCATAGCTATCCTGTGTACAAGTTGGAGGCCTGAGAAAGAAGCAAATATATGAATCTCAGGCAAAACGCACTTCTTTTTTTGGTTTGTTTCAACAATGTTCCAGAGTCACCAGCACAACCTGGTGGCTACTTTCGTGAACTGCCTGGTCCAGTACTTTTAAGTTTCTCTTCTATGTGTGACTCCATTCTTGTACTAGCGAGGCATTTTTTTTAATCTAAAAAATACGTTAAAATTTTGTAAGCATTGTAATTAAAATTATACAACTCTTTGTAACATCTGTATTGCCTTCAGAATACTGTTATGAACTAGTAACAAGATGACTGGAAGATTTGTCTCCCCACCAAAGTTAACTAATTTCTTGATGGCAAGAAGATAGTACTTTTTAAAAGTACAATCCTGATTCTTCCATAGAAATTTAATAAATATTTGTGAATTACAAGCAAACATTATTTTACCTATTTGAAAGGGTTTTGTGGACGGTTAAGGTTATTAATACTCAATGGATTCTGGGGAAATGATCTTGGTCTAATCCATGCTAGATGGATGTATAATCTGAGGAGTTGGAGATGAGCCTTTGTTCAAGAGATTATGGCCAGAAACACCCAGAAAGAAACTGAATCATCATCCGACAGAGAGGTCATAGTGTTTCACCAGGGATGGTGGTGTTTGCCTTAGCAGATCTCTAATTCTGAGGTTTTAAAACCACAAATGATTTAAAAAATATTAATAGATAATTTCCATCTGCTTGTGTTTCCACTAATTAACACAGGAATCCAACTCTTGTGAAATCTCTGTAAGAATTTCTGATTCTCAATTCAAGGTGGGGGTCAGGGGAACAAGGGAGCAGGGAGAGGGGAGGATGGAGGGGGTTGGAGGGATCATGGTGTATGGCACACCTTTCAGGGGATGGGACACAATTATAAGAGGAACTTCACCTAACAAATGCAATCAGTTTAACCTAATTCTTTGTACCCTCAATGAACCCCAAACAATAAAAAAGAGCGAGAGAGAGAGAATTTCTGATTCTTTCGCATCCAATGGTACTCAGAAACCAGTTGTCTCTTTTGCAGGTACCTGGTCTTCCAAGCATCCACTTTCCCTCTCCTGTAGCCTCCTTGCTCCCCCAGAGTCGCAGGTCATACCCTGCTCTGGAGGTGACAACGGTGCTCATGCCACAGAGTTTCCCACAGCTCTATCTGCTGCCCTCTTTGCGGGGCTCAGAGGACAGTTGGCGGGAACAGACACGTTCTGCCCGGCTCTGTGAGAGCCCTGGATATGCAATTCCACCTGCTTGGCCCCTCATTTCACACCTCCCACACTCATCTGCTGCTTTCTGAATGTGGATGACGGTCATTTGCATTCCTTTGCATTCCTTTCCACTTGTCCATGTCAGAAACATTTCAACGAGCATCAACATGTACTGGGCCCTGCATTTGGCTATGGGGATTTAGCATTGAACTATGCAGACGTCTTCCGTTCTCGCACAGCACCTGTTCCAACAAACGAAGGTGGACACAGAATAGACCCATCTGAGCATGAATTAATGAAGCTCACCACTTTACCACTTCATCAGACATTCTGAATCTCCTTTGGGCATATCTAGACCCCTGTTAAACGAGTGTTGATTTCTCCCTCTTTCTTTTTCTCTCTCTGTGAATATGCGTGTGCATATGTATTTATATATACATAAAAATATACGTATAAAAGATAATGTGTAGGATGGAGTTTCTAGACCTTTAGAGAGCCCAGAAACTGAGTATTTTGAAGCTTTGGTCTTCATTCTTTCCTTTATTTTCAGGATTACATGAGGTTTTAGTCACCATAAAGCTGGCAGGTGCCTCAGTTAGCTGAATTCTCCCCAAGGAAGAAGAGTGTGGATGCTTTTGAGAATGGAGAAAATTGAAGAGAGATTTCTGGAAGGGTAATTCAGATGCAAGATAACTAAGAGATAGTGAAAGGGAGGGGAATAAAGGTGGATTTTGGTTACTTTGGACACAGGTAAGCTTGTGTACGGAAGGAGAATGAGTTAGACAAAGGTATTGGATTAGGGATATAGGGTCAACTCTTTGGTTCTGACTATCAGGTCTAAGTAGCTTGAACGTGTTTTCATCAATCTGAACTTATGCTGAACAGAGAAAGAATTTAACACATGAATACTTATGAATACCTTTGTGTGTTGGGTGGCTGTATTAGTGCAGAAAATTTAGGTAGAAGCCACATGTACATAGGAAGCCCCATTAACAATATGCATTTAGGACACACTAAAGCTTAAGAAAGCTGTTCTAGTATATTATATGTTGATCACATACTAAACACTGAACACTAAAACTGTTTATCTCAAATTCAAAATAATAAAATCAACCTAAGTGTATGGTATCTTAAGGTTTCAGTCTCAGGAGAAGATAATTTTAAAAATTCCCTTAAATGACCATGAGTGCATGATAATTACATGCTTATTCTTGTGAGAAAATACCAAACTGTTTTCTAAAGTGATTGTAACATTTTATATTTCCTCCAGCAATGTATGAATGATCCAGTTTCTTTACATCATTGCCAGCATTTGGTGTTGTGATTATTTCTTATTTTAGGTGTTCCGATAGGGTTGTAATAATATTTCACTGTGATTTTATTTTATTATTTTTTAATTTCAGAATATTATGGGGTACAGATGTTTTGGTTATTTGGATTGCTTTTGCCTGGTTTGAGTCAAGGCTGTGAGTGTGCCCATGACCAAGACAGTGCTCATTGTACCCATTCGATGTGAATTTACCAGTCCCCTAACTGTAACTTTAATTGTGACTCCCTAATGATGTTGAGTATTTTTTTCATGTTCTTATTTGCTACTGGTGCATCCTCTTTAGGAAGACATCTGTTCATGCCTTTTGATAATTTTCTAATTGAATTTTCCTTTTCTTTCTTTCTTTTTTTATTATTGAGTTGAATAGTTCTTTATTTATTTTTGATTCTAGTCCTTTGTTGTTGGATATATAGCCAAAAATATTTTCTCCCTGTCTGTAGCTTGTCTTTCTGTCCTCTGTCTTGGACAGAACATAATTTTTTAATTTTCATGAAGTTAAACTTATAATTTTTTCCTCTTAGAAATCACATTTTTGGTGTCAAGTGACTTTGCCTGGACCTAAATCCTGATGATTTTCTCAAAATCTGTGATCTTTGAACCCACATTATTGGAGGTTAACATTATTGGATTTTTTGTTTTGACCACCAAATGTGTCTGTTCTACTTAGGAGGCCAAGTTTTAGGAGAGGCTGGAAGATCAAAATCTTCCAGTGATCTTAGTGAAGAGTTTTTTTTCCTCCTCATCTGTGATTATTGGGAGACTTTTGTGAGTCAGAGTAAACCCCACTTTGAACCCCACAGGACGCAAGTTAATTATCATTATCATTCATAATGAAATTCATCAATCATTTGGAGCTTTTTCTTTTGCTAATTGTAATTATAATCCCCATGACATTGGGAAAAGATTAGGTAATGAAAAAATTCTCTATACTTAAAAGGAAAAGCATTAATCACAGATGAAAAGGGAGCATTTTTTTCTCCAAAATGTTCAGCCGCATGCACTACACCCTTCACAGGCTGATTTTTCTTAACCACATTCTTTGGTCTATTTTCTGTTTGTGATTCTGTCATAAAAATGAGGAAAATGGAACATTTCACCACCAAGCCATGTGGCAATAAGTTCCTTGCCATAATGAGAGTTCCATGAATGTGGAAGACGCTCCTTGTTTTGTTTTGTATTATATCCTAGGTGGAGCACCTACCACAGTAGGTGTTAATATGTATTTATTTAATAATTGAATCAATAAACCAATGGATACTACCACTATTCTCTTAGGCAGTTTAGGAGAGAGACACTGATGCATGAAAGACCAGAACAGCGACTTATTTAGTGTTCTGTTTCTGAGCAATAGGGCTATGGGGAACACAGAAAATCGCTAAAGAATTTTTCAGGCTGTTTCCCTTGGACAGGAAGGGGTCTCTTCCCAGTTATATACAGTCTTCATTTCAGAGGTCTGTGTTCTGCTGGTCCGTGTGTATTTATCTTTGAGTGAAAATAACCGAGATAGGCTTAACGCCTGATGCCCCCCACTCAGCTACATCAGTCTACATTCCTAAACTCCGTATTTGGTTGAGTCTCCATCCTTTTTGGTCTGTTGCCGTCTCCCTACCTTCTTGTACTGGTGCCCACTCTTAGTCTTTGATCCCTAATTACAGTCCAGTCCCTGCTGGGACTGACTAGATTCTCATTCTAAGTACTGGGCTACTCCTTAGTCACCACCCAGATGTAATTAATACGAACATTTCGCTGTATACCCATCCCTTCCATCCTGATCTGTAACTGCCACAAACCATTCCATTGTATACTTATGCTTTTCCTGGGGTGCACTGTGCTGTGATCTTTGACCCTTTCTCCTGCCTTTCTTTCTGGAACACTCTCTCCCCTGCATATTCTGTCACTCCCCATCTGACAATATCCATTAAGTTAACGCATTTCCTTCTTCTATGCTGTGTTTAAACATTTCTTTCTCTAGTGAGCCTTTCAGTCTCTTAAACAAGTCTTATGTGCTTGAGAATCAAGGTACCTTTTCTCATTCTTAAGTGTAATAAAATTGGTCCTTAGAGTCTATCACAGCCCTGAAGGGCTTTCAGGCCAAAGATGGTGTGTAAATTATTTGTCATTCTATCAAGATGTCAAGAATGGTGGGCTTTGATATGTAAATAGCAGGTTTCCAACTTTAGAAATACACAGGAGAGGCCAATGTAGAGCTGAGAGAGAATGCAAATTATCTGGCACATGTTGTCTTGTTTATTAATCATCTTGTCTCTTTTTTTAAATACTGAACAAGTATTGTAGGCTTCAGAGTCCAGGCTGAGTAAATTTGATACTGTGTTGGATTTTGCTGGGCACCAAACTGTAATGTTAATGTTACCAAATACCCTGAGAGTGGGATGTGAATGTAGCCTAAATTAGGCAGTGAGCAAACCAGGCTCTTTAATTTTGTTTTCCTTTTAATTTTTAACGGGTGAAAAATTTGTATGTATGCCTCTAACAGTTCTTAGTGACAAAACCACAAAACTGCAGCAGATGGGAAGTCAATAATAGTGTTTGCCAGAATAGGAAGCTGGAGTTTCAGAGAAGTATAGAGAAGGGTAGAAAACAATTACTTTCAGTTATTAATCGTGAATTAAAACACCCTAACATCTTTTTTTTTTTTTTTTTGCAACATCTATTCTTGTTTCTAATTTACTCTCTGATTTGGTGTATGTGAATGCAGTGAAAAATATCATGTCAAGGTTTATTGTGACAAGAGAAAGCAACTCTGGGAGTGGAAAGAAAGAGTCTGAGAGATGCAGAGACTAGGTGAGGTTATGAAACCACGCCCGGGGAGCTGGCAGAATCAATGCAGGACAAACCAGAGGCCACCTGTTTCATACACCTGATGCCACTCCTGGATCCTCCTGTAGCCAGTGGTTCCATTTCTTTGCTTCACTGCACATTCGTTTTCTCAGATGGAAGAACGTAACTGGTAACCTCAATCCATGTACCTGTTTTCCAGCTGCCAGGGGATGTGGGGAGGAGTCCTCTCTCTCACGTGGCTGGGAAGTTGGGCATTAGATCCTGCTAACATGACACTGAATAGAGGATTTCCCCTAAGAGACACAAGTGCATACAGTTGTGTTTTCACAATTGTAGAAAGAACAGAGGAACATTTTTACTTCTGATTAGTGGTTTATTAACATAGCACCAAATGCAGTGTGACATTGAGCATGGTGTGCTTGCTATTTCTTATCAAAGGTGATTAAATCAATATCAAGGATTCAGGTCATTTTCCTCTAATTTATTTCATTTGTTTTTATATTTTTCAGCTGCTTTTTTTTTGGTAGAAGCATTGAATATTGGTATGACTAAATACTTAGCCAGCTGGCAAATGGAGGTATAATTTTCACTCTCAGCTCCAGCATCATAAAGAAAAGCAAAGCTGGATAGATTTGGACTGAGACACAACTCAAACTCATGTGAATCAAAGAAATAAGTTCTGCAAGGGGAGTTTGGCAAAGTTTATCAAGTTTCAACCATATGAGGTCTGACAGTTACATTCAAACTCATTCTAGAAAAAGTGCTACCTACCTCATTGCTGAATATCACTACAGTCACTTTTGAAGTGTTCCCCTGGGGAAGCTATACACTAACACCAGAGCCTAGTCCACCCTTCACAGCAATTTTAGAACCATTAGTCTGGAATGGCTATCAGAGCTATTATCCTATTACGCTTGATGGCCTGAATGTCATCAAAATGTCTTATTTTCAATATTTCCTTTATCTTTGGGTAAAATAAAAAGTCACTGGGCCTAGATCAGGTAAGGACATGCTCCAACATGCTTATTTGTTTATTGGCTAAAAACTCCCTCGCAGACAGTGCCGTGTGAGTTGGTGCATTGTCGTGATGCAAGAGGCATGCATTGTTGGCAAAAAGTTTAGGTCATTTTTGTCTAACTTTTTCATGCAGCTTTTTAAGCACTTCCAAATAGTAAATTTGATTAACCTGTTTGTCCAGTTGGTAAAAATCCATAATGAATAATCCCTCTTGTATAAAAAAAGGCTTAGAAACATCATTTTGGACCCTTGATTTGGACTGAAGACAATTTTTTGGTTGTGGAGAATTGTCTGACTTCCATTGTGTGATTTGATACTTTGTGTTAAAGCCAGACTGGTACAATGATGTTTAATCACCAGTGAAAGGACTGCCCAAAACATCCTCTTGCCTCTCCAAAAGGTCTTGGCAAACTTTGACTCTCTTTTGCCTTTGTTCAAGGATGAGCTCCTTCAGGATCATTTTTACACACACTTTTCTCATGCCAAGATACTCAGCTGAGATTTTCCTGCTTCTCTGTCAATGTTTATTTGGTCTACTATGTTTCTCACCATCAGCCAAGGATTTTGATGCACAATTTAGCAAATTCTTTGCAATGTTTTCTTCAGCTCTGCTTGTTACTGGCTGCTTTACCTATACTCATCAGTGATGGTTTCTGTCCCCTCAGAAAAATGTTTAATCCACTTGTACACTGCCATTTTCTTCATGACACTGTTCTCAGAAACTTGGATAAACATGTCTCTGTTTTTACTCCCACTCTTGCCAAGTCTAACAAGAAATTTAATGTTTATTCTTTGCTTTAATTTAAGCTTGCTCATGATGGCACACAAAAACATGCAACAACAATAATGAATGCCACTGAGAAAGGCATTGGCACGTGTTAACATGAACACAGCTGTGAGAAACTGATATACCAAGGTTATGAAACCTTACTGAGTTGTTTGTACAGTGCAGTCAGAATAAGTGCCTGGTGGCAAGTTTGTGAACTTAATTGTCATACCTCATACATATACTTAGTAATTGCACTCTAAGAACATTTATATGTGCCTAATAATTTATGTATTGATTTACTTATTAAGATATTGTTAAAACTAATAACAAAGGACTGAGATTAACCTAATTATCCATCAAAGGGTAGCTGATCAAATACATTTTCAAACATCTGTACAAAAAATACTATGTATAGTATATAGAAGATGAGCACCACTTTTATATGTGAATATACAATAATTTCCAAAATATATTGTTAAGTGGAAAAACCCCTCTAATAGCACTGTTCCAGTCTGGGATGGTAGGTCTGTAGGCTAGCTGCCCAGATGTCATGTGGGTTTCCAAATCTACTCCTTCTGTATCTTAAGTCTTAATTGTTCCATAGCTGTTTCCCAGAAAAGATACATATAAGATTGTATGGTGCATACAGTATGCTATTATTTGTGTAAAATTAGTGGGATAATGTATATGAATTTTAATACAGTTATGCACTATATAATGACAGTTAAGTGGATGACGGACTGCATTTATGATGATAGACCCATAGGACTATAATGGAACTGAAAAATTTCTATCTCATAGTGACACCGTCGGTGTTGTAAGGTAAAGTTGTAGTGCAACATGTTTTCACCTGTCTGGTAATGCTGGTGAAAACAAGCCTACTATACTGCCAGTCATATAAAAGTATATAGCAAATACAATTATATTCAGTACAATAGACATGGTAATAATAATAGCTATTGTTACTAGTTTATATATTTGCTATACTATACTTTTTAGAGTATACTATTTCTACTAATTAAAATAATACTATTCAATATTTTAGAGTGTGCTATTTCTATTGAATACAAAAAGGGTTCTTCAGGAGGTATCCAGAAGAAGGCATTAATTAGAGGAGATGACAGTTCCATGTATGTTATTGTCTTTGAAGACCCTTCAGTGGGACAAGGTGTGGAAACAGTGATATTCATGATCCTGACCCTGTGAGGGCCGAGGTTAATATGTGTGAGTTTTAGTTTAAAAATTAAAAACGGAAAAATTTCTAAATGAAAAATTTTATAGAACAAGAATACAAAAATATTTTTGTGTAGCTGTACAATGCGCTTGTGTCCATGTATAGACAAGAAGATCCCCCGTGCTTCTCCTGAACATGTATTACCACTCTTATTCAGCCATGAAAAGATCCATATAAGGAAAACATTTCATAAACATAGGAATGGAAGAAAATTTTCTCAATTTAGTAAACGGCATTCATAAAAGGCCTACATTGACATCATGTTTAACAGTGAAAGACTAAAGGCTTTATGCAGGAGATGGGGAACAAACTAAGATTGTCCTCTCTCATTTTATTTGATCAAGACCCTAAGTATTTAAATAAGACAGGAAAATGAAGGAAAATGCCTATAGATTGAGAAAGAAGAAGGCATATAAACCTTATTCACAGAAAATATGATTTTCTAGAAAACCCTAAAAAATTGCAGAACAGTATACTAGAACTACAAAGTGAATTTAATAAGGTCTCAGGATACAAAGTCATTAAGCAAAAACCACTGTAAGTATATATTAGCAACAAAAATCTAGAAAATTAGATTAATAAAATATCATTTATAATAGAATTCCAAGCTAACATAGGGATAAATTTAATGAAAGGTGTAAAAGTCTCTGAACTGAGAGCTTTAAAACCTTGCTCTGAGGAAGAAGACATAAATAAATAATAGGTATATCATGTTCATGAATTGGAAAAGTTGATGTTAGCTTGTCTATTTCCCCAAAACTGATCCATAGATTTAATTAACCCAAAGAACCACATTGCATCATGTGTTCAAACTTCTGAGAAAAAGTAACTGTTAAAATGAAAGTCTGTTCTATCACTGCCAAAGACAGAAATTAAAATAAATAGAACTTCAGACATGCAGTGTCTATAAAATTGCATTTCATGTATCCTGTCTGTGGAAAAATGGAAGTCTGCCCCATGGAAATGAGGAAGGGAACTATCACAGTCAAGAGAAGTGTGAGGAGATGTGACAGTTACTTAAATGGGCTACCATAGGTGTGATCCTGGCACATAACAATGATATTAAGGAAACACTAAAGCAATATAAATAAAGCAAGGACTTTAGTTAATTATAATGCAACAATAATGGTTTATAACAAATGTACCATGGTAATGTAGGAAGTTAATGATCAGGGATAATGTGAGCCATTTTTTCTATAAATCTAAAACTGTCAATTTTTCTATAAATCTAAAATAGTTTTAAAAAATTAAGTTTACTCTACCATGCAGGATCTGAAGGCCTAGTATCTGCTTCTATCTTTTTCTCTACTACATCCATGAAAATGTCTGGGTAAATAGTTAAAATGGTTTGATATAAACTAAGATGTATAGCACCCATGAACACATCCTTGGTGCTTAACAAAATATGACTTGCAGGCTAGACACACACCTTGAAGGGCATAACATTTACACACAAGTCACTAGCACCTCTGGTTGGAGGATGAGTCAGCAAAATGTCTGGCTCTGCTGCAAATCAATAGGCTTATTTTATAGATTAACTCTATTCTTTTGCTCAACCTTGAAAACATTATCAATTTTTAAAATTAAAATTTACATAAAATGAAAGTGATTAAAAATTCAAACAGTGTTTTAAAAATTAATATAATTTGTGAATTTGAAGCAAAAATTATTTTAGAATGTTAAGCATTTTTAGAAACAACTTTTTCTCATGTTCTGACCTTTCTGCTGAGATTTATTTAGCTTTATTTTGGCGTTTTCCTACCATGTACTTGTATTTGGATGTCCAAGTGGCAACTGAAGTGCACCATGTTCAGAACTGAATGCATAATTTTTACCAATATTTCCATTCCTGTTGAGTTCTTTCTGTTTATAGTAACACATCATTGATGCAAAAGCCAAGATTAGCATCTTTGGGAAATTTTTGTCTATATCTCCATTCAGTGAGAGAGTCTGATGAATCTTCCTTTGTAGACTGTCTTGCTATTTCTGTTGCTCGGAAGTATTCACAGTAGCACTGGTAATTCATAGCTTTTCTAAATCATTCATCGACTATTGTAATTGACCCAGCCTCCAGTCTTGGGGACCCCAGTCATTCCTGCCAGTGTCCATCATATTAATCTTTCGGCACTTGGTCTCACCATCTTTATTTCTTATGCCTGCATCTTTTCCACCATCCTTCAAATCAGTTCCACAGCAGGTGGGTCCATGCTTTGGCCCCCTGCAGTTTCCACTTAATTGCTGTTTCTCTGTTCTTTAGATCAAGTGCAATCATGTATTTCCAATCATCTTTTATATATATTATGTCAATAAATTAGAGGAAAAAAATCTGGGTTTTTTTTTACAGTATTATAGTTACTTTGATGAACTCCTTAATCTATACCTCGTGGGACAAAAGTGTTCAAATTAACCTGAGAAAATTCCTCAGTAAGAGAAAGTTCTGATCAGAAATGTTATTTTTTTGTACATGTAGTTGCAGGGAGAGTCTGTGTCTTTAATTAAAACATTTTTAGTAGCAATCTTCTAATTCTACTTCTTTCTTACTATGGTGAAGGAAATTTGCATCTTCTCTCAATTTATTTCCACATTTTTAGAATATGTCTTCTTTTTTTCCTCTCACTATATGCATAATTCACTTCTCACCTTTTTTTCTTTCCTGTATGGTAATACAATTAGGGAAGATATTTATATCATTGGTTATTTTGGAATTGTCTTTTTTAATTTTATTTTTTCCTGAGCAAATAAAATGAATAGATTGGATGAAGTATCACTAAAGTTACATTCTAAGTGAACCTTACCTGCCACTTGCCATTAAAGCATTTATAAGACAATGTGTTTCTATACCATAGTTCCTTCCTGCACTGGGCAAGAATATGTTTTGTTTAAATACTAGAGAAAGAAGACTCCAGACTATACTAACTAATTTGCATTTGTAAACACTATGAATTAATCTTTTTTTTTTGCAGTTTTTGGCTGGGGCCAGGTTTGAACTCGGAACCTGGTATATGGGACTGGCACCCTACTCCTTGAGCCACAGGTGCCACCCAATTAATCCTCTTTTGATAATAAGTTTTCTTATTTGATTTGTAAATTCACAATAGGATAGATGATATAGAGATATATCATGCGTGGGAAAGGGAAGCTCAGAGTGGTTAGCAATTTAAAGTTACACTACTTCTTAAAGAAAAATATTCAAACTAAACACTGCCTTTTGATTTCAAGTCTACCCCTCTGTCAATATATTTTCTTGTATTTTCTCTTTGTTTGTTTTGGTATATATAGAATATGACAACACATTTCTATTTTGCAAGTTCACTGTATTTTGTTCCAGGATGGTGCATAAATTTCTCTTAGTATGGTTTTCTTTTCTTGTTATTGGTTGTTTGGTTAGGAAGACAATTTGATGATTCATTCCATTAGGAAACAGAAGGAATTTGGGGCCAGTACATTTGAGGCATGATTGTCTCAAATGGAAATTTAAATGCCTGAAAAAAAATTGTTCAATAAATCAAACCACGGCAATGTCTTTTCTGGAATAGGATGTTAGATTATTTTTCTCTTGAGAAAGAGGCAAAAAATTGACTACTATAAAAATCCTCAATCAGCTAAATCAAGTGACAATTTAAACATTTTCTAAGATAATGCTATATACATGTATATTTATAATTTTTATAAACTATAATCAATATTTAGCTATTTTAAAATTTAGCATAGCTGTTTTGCTGACTTGTGTCTTTTTCGGCGTTGTCATCTACTCACTTCTTGATGGGATTATGTGGGGGCAGTTTTGTTGTTGAGTTACTTGTAAATTCTGGATATTAGCCCCCTGTTAAGTGAATAGTTTGCATGTATTTTCCTTCTATCCTGCCAGGTGTTTAGTGACTCAGTTATTTCTTTTATTTTTCAGAAGCTTTTAAATTTTATTAAGTTGTAATTGTCTACTTTAGTTTTTGTTGCCCGTGCTTTTGAAGTCCTAGTCATGAATCCTTTTCTTAGACCTATGTTCATAAGGGTTTTCCCTACATTTTCTTCAGCATTTTTATAGTTTCCGGCTTTCCATTTCAGCCTTTAATCCACCTTGAGTTGGTTTTTGTATATGGTGACAAATAGTGTTCTAGTTTTATTCATGTGCAGATGGCAATTAAATTTTTCCAGCACCATTTACTAAAAAGAGTGTCCTTTTCCTAGTGTATGCCCTTGTTGACTTTGTCAAGTGTAAGTTGGTTGTACGTAAATGGCTTTATTTCTGTGTTTTCTATTCTATTCCTTTGGTTTATATGTCTGTTTTTATACTAGTACCATGCTGTTTTGGTTACTATAGCCTTGAAATATAATGTGAAGTTAGAAAATGTGATGTCTCCAGATTTGTTCTTTTTGTTCAGGTTTGTTTTGGCTATTTGGGCTCTTTTGGGTCCATATGAATTTTAGGACTGTTTTTCCTCATTCTGATAAAAGTGACCTTATTACTTTGATAAGGATTTCATTGATTTTGTAGATTACTCTGGGCAGTATAGTCATTCAGAATGATATATTAATTCTAATCTATAAGCATGGAAAATGTTCCATTTGTTCGCATCATCTAAAATGTCTTTCATCAGTGTTTTATAGATTTCTTGTAGGGAACTTTCACCTCCTTGGTCAAATGTATTTCTAAGGCCTTGTGGGTTTTTTTTTTTTTTTGGTAACTATTGAAAATAAGATTGTTTTCTTGATTTCACTTTCACCTAGTTTATTAATAATTTATAGAAAAGCTATTAATTTTGTATCCTGAAACTTTACTGAATTTATATTTCAAAAGTAATAAATTTTTGGTGGAGTCTTTAGGGCATTTTAGATGTAAGAGCATATCATCAGTGAGCAGAGATAAATTACTTCTTTTCTAATCTAGATGCCATTGATATCTTTCTCTTGCCTGATTGCTCTGGCTAGTATTTCTAGTACTATGTTGAATAAGAGTGGTGGAAGTGGGCATCCTTGTCTTGGTTCAGTTCTTTCCACTTTTCCCCATTCAGTATGGTGTTGGCTTGACTGTGCTATATATAATTTTTGTGCCCAGTTTGTAAGGGTATTTATCATGAATGAATGGATGCTGAATTTTATCAAATGCTTTTTTTGCAATTATTAAGACAATCATATGGCATTTGTCCTTACTTCTGTTTATGTGATATATCAGATTTATTGAGTTGTGTATGTTGAACCATTCTTGCATCCCTGGAGTAAAACTTACCTTATCATAGTGTGTTATCTTTTTAATGTGCTGTTGGATTTGGTTTGCTAGTATTTTGTTGAGAACATTTGTGTCTGTTTGTCTGGTATATTGGTCTATAGCTTTCTTCATTGTGTCCTTGTTTTGCTATCAGGGTGATATTAGCCACATAGAATCAATTAGGGAGAATTCCTTGGTCTTCAATTTTATTTTGAACAATTTTAGGAGTACTTGGGTGCCCTACACAGTGGGTACTCCTTCTTCCTTTTTCTTAATGCCAGAAACTTCCTTTTATGATAGAGACTGAAAATGGGAGAGATTCATTTAGCTAGTTTCCTTGCAGTTAGGTTTGCCATATTAGATGGCCATAGCTGAAGAGAAAGCAAGTGGAGTCATCTACTGGCCTCAGGAGAAGATTGCTTCATAATATATAGGTAGATACATGAGGAAAGTTCTCTTGCCTTTTTGTCTGGCTTTCTTCTTTGAATGTAGTTGTGTTTCAGTGCAATTTTTAGATGTATAGCAGCTATTTTGTGAGCATGATTTGATAAGCCTATGGAATAAGGCCAACTGATCGAGGACTGGTGAATGGAAAGGCCTTATTCTTGATCAGAATTTTTAGTTGCTGAAGCTACCTTAGAGCTCTCTATCTCTAGATTCATTGTTACATTATTCTAATATAAATAGGTTTTTAAATGAGCATAAGCTCAAAATACGTGAATGATCAGAATGGTTTTTTCATAGCTTCTCCTTGACTACAGCACTTCTTAAGGAAGACTCAATTTTCTTTTTAGTTTTAAACCTGTCTGAACCATAGTTTTGAGGCTCATGCATTTATTATGTAGCCTCTATTGTTCATTATTCCCATGTGCATTATTACCAGGATTTCCAGGATATGTGTAATGTGAGTGGGTAATGGAGAACCATCAGAAGTTCTCAAACTAGGGAGAGATGGAGATGCCCTTTCAGAGCTTATCTAGCAGCAGTGTGTTGGGTTAAATAAGAGGGAGCCTGTGGGAAAATGTTAGGATGAGAGCATGCTCCTACACTTCAGTTGTTCAGTCAGTTAAAACCTAAAGAATGCCTGAACTTGTGGGGTAGCCCAGTGAGAGAGATGGAGGTCATTGTGTATGTAGACTCTATTCTTAGCATGTAGGAAATATGGAAAAGCTTCTGAAGGTTTTCAGCCAGAGAATGTAATTTCCATTAACATTTAAGGAGTTCCTACTATGTGCTCTGCTTCATACTTAGCACTAGAAGCAAAACAGTAAGCAAGGCAAAGGCACCTTTGTACTCTCAGAACTTGTACTTTGTAGGGAAAGAGAGGAATAAAAAGGAAATAGTATCTTATGAGTCTAATGATGGAGTATCTACCAAGGTTATGAGACTATAACAAGACCTGATATATACTACTTACCATGTGCCATGTGATGTTCTAACCATTTGACTTACAGTATTTTATTTCATTTTCACAAAAACCAAAGGAAAGAGGTGCTGTTATTACCATCCCTATTTTAGCAATTTTGAACCTGAAGCACAGAAAGTTTAAGTAACTTTTAAGTTAGTTGTTACCTTCCAACTCTCAGCAGGATCCCCAGGTAGAAATTTCCAGGAGGTGTTTAGAAGTAAAAAACATTAGAAGGAAGAGAGGAATTGAAAAGAAAACTGAGATATCTTGAGAAACAGCAACTGTAATTCTTGCAAGAATTAAGATAAAAATGAAATGTAGAAAGCATGGAGGTAGAACATATGGAAAATTTCCATTTAGGAAGTAGAAAGACAGAGAGAAAGATTTCCCATCAGATATAAAGATGATGAAGAGATGGGAGTTTATTTTTGGCTCTGCCTTGGGGGATGTACAAGCCCAAGGGTGAAGAGAAAACTTGAGTAAAACCCTGAGTCCCTGAGGGACTGCAGATCATGGTTCAGGGTATAAGTACTATCCCCTATTTCCCTTTTGTACCTAGAATTTGTTCTCTGGGGAAAGCTTCTATCCTGTTTATAACCAAGTGCATTACATTTGTAACTCACATTAAATCATCTGTGTCTTATCTATTGCCAAATGTGTTAATAATAAAGACTCTGTTTTTATGTGCTGGGTGAGAGGACTCAAAAGTCATACCTGGAAATTATGATCTGTAGTTCAAATAGATTTCCGGGGCATATTAGAATTTGAAGGTGGACAGCACTTTCTTAGTATCAAAGCAACCAAAGCCTCAGAACCCCAAATTTTCATTCCAGGACCAGGGTGGTAAATAACAAGAATAAGGAAACACCAAGGATTTCTGTTCTAAGGAGGGTGAGTTTCTGGATTCCATGCTCATTAATGTCCTCCTTCCTTTGAGATAGCTGCTCAGGGATCTAAGATAGGCCACTTTCTCTTCCATACTATGCAGCTGTCAGACTCAAACGAAGCTGCTGGGAGAATCTGTTCAGTCTCAGCAGAGAACGTTCAGATGTTAGTGTGCCCAGTGGTTGCAGTATCTGATGAGAGAGTTCCCTCTCCACAGACAGAACTCTCTTTGTTATGGACGTGACGCTTTTATCCTATCACAGGGGCAGTAATTTGACCTGTCCTGGACTCTGGTCTCATAGGTGTACATTAGAAGCAAAATTTGGCTCCCACCCACCAGAGTTTAATCTGCATCAGAGTCCAGTGCAAGGTTGCTAAGGCCACTCTCTGTCTCTAATTTTTACAGTTGAGGGGAGGGCTCAAGTGAATGAAGAAATGATGTGAGGAGGACAAGTATGTCTTGGTCCACTCTTCTTCCTTCTTACCCTCTCTTATTTCCAGCATTCATATTTGCTTCTGGCAGCCATAGCCTTCATGCTGTAGGCTCATTTGGTGGTGCTCTTTGCTGTATTAAGTTAGTAAGATTCACGTAAGAGGCGGTTGGGGTCAGTATTGTGGACTAACCCCAGCATATACTCAACTCTTAGGGGAGCAGCTTTGTGGTACGAGCTGGGTTGCCCTCTAATGCATCCTTTTCTTCCTGTGCCCACAGGTCCCCTTAGAGAATAATGGCTCCTGGAAATGGCTCTTTTGTGACTGAATTCATTCTAGTGGGGTTAACAGATCAGCCTGACCTCCAACTGCCCCTCTTCTTCCTGTTTCTAGTAACGTACGTGGTCACCATGTTGGGAAATTTGGGTTTGGTAGCTCTAATTGGGCTGAATTCACACCTGCACACCCCCATGTACTTCTTCCTCTTTAACTTGTCCTGCATAGACCTCTGCTATTCTTCTGTGTTTACACCTAAAATGCTGATGAACTTCCTATCAGAGAAGAACTTCATCTCCTACAGGGAGTGTATGACGCAGTTTTTCTTTTTTTGTTTTTTTGGTATTTCTGAATGCTATGTGCTGGTGTCAATGGCCTATGATCGCTATGTGGCCATCTGTAACCCACTTTTGTATAACATTGCCATGTCCCCAAGAGTGTGTTGTACTCTTATGCTTGGATCATACTTGATGGCCTTCTCTGGAGCCATGGCCCACACTGGATGCATGCTGAGACTGACCTTCTGTGATGCAAACTCCATCAACCACTATTTCTGTGACCTCCTTCCCATGCTCCAGCTCTCTTGCACCAGCACCTATGTCAACGAGATGATGGTTTTCATTGTGGGAGGCATCAATGTCATCATGCCTAGCCTCACCATCTTTATTTCTTATGGCTGCATCCTTTCCAACATCTTTCGAATGAGCTCCAAGGAAGGCAGGTCCAAAGCCTTCAGCACTTGCAGTTCCCACATAATTGCTGTTTCTCTATTCTTTGGATCAGGTGCATATATGTACCTCAATCCCTCTTCTGCTGGGGCTATGGATGAGGGAAAAATCTCTTCTCTCTTTTATACCAATGTGGTTCCCATGATGAACCCCTTAATCTACAGTTTTAGGAACAAAGATGTTACATTTGCCCTGAGAAAAACTCTGAGTAGGAGAAAGTTTTAATCAGAAACACGGTTTCTTGGTGCATACCATTACAGGGCAGGGAGTCTCTGTATTTTATTACAATAGTTTATTATATAATAGTATTTTCATTTGAATCTTATGATGATGATGGTTAGTAGAGGATTCTCTCAGTTATGTTTCAATTTTTAAATATAGGTTTTCTTTTTTCCCCATCATTTGAACATTCTCCCCTGTTTCATCATTTTCCCCCCTATTTATGACAAAGTTAAGGAATTTTAAAAGTTTTTCCATTGTCATTATGGACTTTCTTTTTTTAGCTCTGGAAAAGATGAATGCTTTTTCAAATAATCTAGTAAAGTAAAACTAGGATGACCATGTGTTGTTGGTGGCCTTGTGGTTCTTTTCTTTAACTTGCAACTTACATGGATCAGACAACCTTTTTAAATCTTATCTTTCCATTCTCCACTGGGCAGCATTTTGTCTCCTTTGAATGCCAATGTTTTACAGAAATACAAAGTTCCTCAAGGCCTACCATATAAATCTACTTTGTCCTTGTAAATACAATGAATTAAGCTTCTTTTGGAATAAATTTTGTGTTTACTTTTGTGCATTAAAAATAACTCATGGCAGACCATCAAAATACATTTAGTGCATGGAGTCACATAGTTTCTTTATGAAAAAGCCTGTAATACACTAATAGCCCTCTGATTTTAAGTCTATCTTTCTTTCTGATTTACTTCCTTTTTACTTCATTTCATATTTTTCTTCACTAAGCATGACATATTCCATGAGCAAACATTACTTTTGGGAAACTGAGTATGCTTTGTTTTTAGATTATATATAAACTTCTCTCAGGCTGTATGTTGGCATTTATTTTTTGTTCTTGGTAGTAGTTTGATCACTATTTTCATTGTAAAAGAAGAGGTCTGTTAAGCTAAAATAGTTGAACAATAATTGGCTCAAGTAGGGAGCTCACATTTTTACAAAACTGAAAAAAATATAACGTAAAATGTTTTCAGGTGCTTGCAACTCACAAAACAGGGCATAGGAGAGAAAGGAGTCCAGCAACATGCCATTAGGCCAGGACCCAAAGAGACACACAGCCAATGCATCAGAGGTGCCTCTGTAGGGACGGCCAATGAGGATTTAGACATGGCATTTCAATTTGAATTTGTATCTGTTCTGTTGAGTACTGTCATTATCCTTTGCTGTCATCAAAATTTTATAAAACTTGTAGTACACAATGGCCACACATTACAAATATTTATGGAGTTAATATGAAAAACCCATGACCACGTTTGTGGAGAAGCAGAAGAGAAAGAAGAATAATTTAGCAGGAAACAGGGCGAGTGGTAACTGAAAATATTTAAGGATGAATTTAGAAAGCAAAAAGATGGAACATTACAGGTCCTGCCTATGGCACTCTTCTCTACATTGGAAGACTCTACAGTGATCACAGGTTTTCCCGAGCAGGATGAAGATGTAAGACATTTGATGTTAAAGAAGGGTAAACTCAGAGAGCTGGAGGACCTGGAAAGAACTAAATCACCACTGTTCTTATTGGTTTTCATTTGCTCTTCTCATATGGATTTTAAGGTTCTAACATCTCACATTGCATTTGAGAGATAAAAGATAATTTGAAAGAAACATTTGGTGAATAAACTAAATCATAACAATTTCTTTTTCTAGAACAGGATGTTGTATTATTTTCTCTTTGAGAAAACAGTCAAAAAGATGATGGATGTTAAAATTTTTAATCCTTGATCAAGTAACAATTTAAACATTTTGGTAACTGTAATCATATTTGCTATTTTACCATATTTCTAATCGCCAGTATTTAGAAGTTGTGAAATTTAGCATACATGGTTTATTTGTTTGTTTGTTTTTAGATATTTGGCTTCTCAAAATCCTTGAGTTATGGTTTGAAATGACCACTGATATCCCAACTACCAGCCCCAATATCAAGTTGCCTGATTTTCACTAAAAAATTTCTATTATTATAAGCAGCGCCTGTGGCTCAATGAGTAGGGCACCAGCCACATATACCGAGGGTGCCGGTTCGAACCCGGCCATGGCCAAACTGCAACAAAGAAAAATGTAGCCGGGCATTGTGGTGGGGGCCTGTGGTCCCAGCTGCTCGGGAGGCTGAGGCAGGAGAATTGGCTGGGCCCTGGAGCTGGAGATTTTTGTGGGCTTTGAAGCCATGGCACTCTACCAAGGGCGACAAATTGAGACTCTGTCTCTTAAAAAAAAAAAAAAATTCTATTATTGTGAAGTAGTTGATCTTAGTTGAAGTTTTCCTTTGAATTTTCTTTTATCTTTTGATACAATTATTTATTATTTAACAAAAAGTGTTTCTAATAGACAAACAAGATTTTTGCTATTTGAAATATTTTGTGGACAATGTACAGGCACATTCACTTGGTTGTGTATTTGTCACTATTTGAGGTGGTTGAAAGTACAGACTAAACCAGATCACTCATCTTTCGTTTGACAAGTCCCAAAATACAAATAAAATCTAATTCAATTTCAGAAAAGGAACACTTTCTTTAAATTAGATTTTATTCTTTAAAATTGTATTGGTAAAAATAATTTAAAAAGACATAAGGACATATTGTGGAAGTTAAGAGTGGAAAATTTGGGGAATGCAACTTAGCTGATGACTTTGAGTTTGCATCTTTTAGCTTTATGCCTTTATTTTGTTTTCTTTTAAAGGCAGAGATATCACACATCCACACCCCTGCATACAAAGAAAGGGTGCCAAAAAATATACACACATTTTAAGAATGGAAAGAACTGTTTTAAAATTGTAATACTTAATTCATGTTTGACACCTGCAATTACAAGAGGTGCTCAAATGTGGCTTGTATTCAATTCATCTTTTGTTACCAGCATATACTGAAAGTCATTATTGAATATACACATATGCACATAATATATCTCAATGAGTTACCTTCTGTAGTATTTTTAAAATGTGAAAAACATGAAGAAGTTATGGGAGAAAGTATAATTCTATTCAGGTTGTCACAGTGTGAAAATTAAACGGGCATGCCATGGAATTTTCTTGTGCCCATGTTGTAGGAAGATGATGTTTCTAAGTCAGCACGAAATCTTGAAATTTCTGTGTGGTAACCGACAATGGCTCTCATAGTCACAGGTCAGAAAGAAGTTTGCTGATGACATACTGAATTTGTTTAATATGATCTTTCTCTAAGCTAGCTCAGGATTGGGTTTGGAATGAGCAGGATCAGGGTGCACTCTGATTAAAGGCTGATGAAAACCACAAGGAAATGGGGTGTGAGTTCTACATCTCTTTATTCCCTCAAATTCCAGTATTGATTGAAGCCCAATTTGCACTCTTCTTTAACCCAACCTCCTACTCTACACACACGCACACACAGAGATACACACAGACACACTTCCCAAGCATTTTGTATTGCTAAGTGCCTAGCAACCTGTTACAACATGCTATATATCACTGGCATATATAAAGCATGGCAAAAAGGAAAAGATAAAGGTAGATGTTCATAATACGATGTAGCAACATTCTACATGAAGATAGTTCCTAAAACAATCTTAAATAATTAAGACTACTCTATAAATTGATTTATTAGCATCATATCCATATTGGCAATGAAAAGATATTTTCCATAAGTCTGATACAGTTTGTTTCTCTCTACCATTGGGACACTTTATTGTTAATTTATCTGAACATCAGATGAAGTAATTTATATTCAGGGTCCATGTAATATAAATATGTACCCTCAAATGTTAAAATCTCCTGCAGTGTGAGGAAGTTTTTCACCTGAGACAGAGCCTTATAGCTTCCTCAGTGAGAGATAGGCTGTTGGAATCACCTAAGGCTCTCCTTGACATAATGATGAATTAACCTCCTGTGTATGTCAGTATAGAGACATGTGCAGGTGTTATGATCACTCTTAGGAGGGGCCTGTCCGTAGCATTGTCCTGTCCGTCAATCTGTGTTGCTCAGGGAAGAACTGGAAGGCAAATAGGTGAAAGAATTCTACTTCCCATTTCAGAGTTGAAGAGTCTGGGGCCCAGACATGTTCACGACTTAATCCAAATCACTACTTATAAGTGGCATAGCTGGGCCTGGGACTTGGGTGTTTTGATTCTAAATCTATCAGATATATATTTTTTAAGTTATACAAAATTTCCCTGCTTGTAAAAAGTCAATGAACCATGAACAATATGAAAGATATCAAGAAAATGAAAATTAGCTTTTTAAAAAGATAAAGTTGACAAACCTTTAACTAGACTAAAAAACAAATAGAGGATACCCAAAGAAGAGCTCTTGTACTGGTTAGCCAAGTTGCAAATGCAAAGAAAGAAATTCTTGAAGAAAATTAAGAGTGCTACTTCAGGGAACCCATGAATGATAAGAAAGCAAAACAGCCTTATTCTTTTCCACCCACTCCCCAAAGTTGTGGTTTGGGGTTTACTCTTGCTATGAATGTTTGTTCACTTTAAACCTCAAGTTAAAATTTGATAACCGGTGTTAGGGATGGGACACACTGGGAAGTGTTTAGGTCATGGGAGCAGATCCCTCATGAATAGATTACTGCCTCCCTGTGGGGGTGAGTAAGTCAATTTTGACATGCCTTGTTCACCAAACTTAATTATTTACAGCTTCTGATTTAAATAGAGAGACTTGCTTTTACTTGAACACTGAAAGGCCATTGTAGAGTCATTAATTGGACTCAACATTAATTTGAATGTTGTTTTGTGCCAGGAAGTAGAGAGGCCCAAGGAAGAGGGAGCACTATGTTGGAACAACTGGCAGGTGGAGAGGTCAGAACATAGCATATTTGTCTAATGGTTCACTGTCTTGTACGGGCATGGTTAATGGTGCTCCCAAAGAATTACATTAGTAACACCAAGGATGACTGATTAGAGATCACCATAACAGATATAATAATAATGAAAATGTTTGAAATATTATGAGAATTACCAAAATGTGACAAGAGACATAAAATAAGCACTTGCTGTTGGAAAATTGGCATGGATAGACTTGCCTAATGCATGGTTGACACAAACCTTCAACTTGTTTATTTTCTATTTTTTACCAATAATTTTTTTATACACATAGATCATGAATACATTTATGCATATGTGGGGTGCAATGTGTTGATTTATTTGATACAATCTGACGTGCTTACATCAAACCAATCAACATAGCTTTCGCCTCATTTACTTGATTATTATGTTAAGATATTTATGTTCTACACTTGACAGATTTGACTTGTACCCTTGTAATATGCTCCATAGATGTGGTCCCACCATTTACCCTCCCTGTATTAAACCTCCCCTTCAACTTCTTAAAAATGGAGTTGGTGAAGTGCAGTAGAGGCACCATAGGCACCATAAAACAAGGAACACCTGTGTACACAGTTACTCACTATGTAATCACATTTTGGTCAAAGATGGGACCTCACATGAAATGGTGGTCCCATAAGATTATGATGGAGCTGAAAAATTCCTAGTGATGTTGCAGTTGCTGTAAGTTGCATAGAAATGCATTACCCATGTGTATGTGGTGATGTTCGAATAAAGGAACCTATGCATCACCAGTAGGCCACATACCATTGTGTCCAGTACAAAAGGCTTGATGATGATAGTGACTGTGTTACTGTTCTATGTATTTACTACACTAAGCTTTTTATTATTGTAATATGTGCTCCTTCCACTTTCATAAGATAAGATGAACTGTAACATAGACCCAGACAGGTCTTCAGAAGGTTTTCCAGAAGGAGGCATCGTTATCATAAGGTATGATGGCTCCATGTATGTTATCGCCCCTGCAGATGTTCTAGTGAGACAAGATTTAGAAGTGGATAACAGTGACATTGATGATCCAGACCTTGTGTAGGCTGAGGCCTGTGTTTGTAACTTAGTTTTCAACAACAAAAAATTTAAAAAAGTCAAAAAGTAATAGGATGTTTTGAAAAAATATATATAAAACATATAGAATGAGGCTGTAAAGAAAGAAAATACCTTATAATATCCTTGTGTTTTAGGCTATTATTTAACCTAAAAGAGTCAAAAAGTTAAAAAAAAATTAGTTTAGAAAATGAAAAAGTCACAGTCAGCTAAGGTTAATTTACTACTGATGAAATAAAAATGTTTCTAACAATTTATTGTAGCTGAAAGGTATAATGACCTTGGCCTTCACATCTACTGATCTCTCATTCACTGATTCACCCATAGCAACTTCCAGGCCTACATGCTCCACGCATATTAAGTATTCTATATAGATATATCATTTTTTATACTTATATAAGTTTTTACTGTACCTTTTTATGTTTGAGTATATAAATACTTACCATTGTGTTGCAATTACCTACCATGTTCAGTACAGCCATGTGCTGTTTATAGCCTAGAAGCAAAAGGCTATGCCTTATGGCCTAGATGTATAGTAAGCTGTACTATCTAAGTTTGAATAAGCACATTCTGTGATGTTCACAAGACAAAAGTACCTACTATTGCATTTATCACAATGTACTCTTCATTGATCAATGCATAACTGCACATATAATTTTAGAAAATCACCATATTGGAGATACTTCTGCTTCTTCTTCAGTAAACATTAAAGAGAGAATCAGTAGTTAGTTATGATGAGGAGCGTTTTGACAGATTTAAACTCTGTACACATCTTAAGTATATTCCTTGGTCCTCTAGCTAGTGTTCTTTGTTCATTATACCATTGGGAGATTTCTCTCTTTTTTTTTATTTTTTAAGACTTCTGTGTTCTCTGAAATGTATATTTTTCTAACCTTTTCTTTCTTATATTTGCTGAAAAGACTAAGACTTTGAATAATACTTCAAGTTGTTCAAAATACTAAGACCAATCATAATAGTTCTTTCAAGGTTTTTCATGAACTCTGAGAATTAAAATTCTTTAATTTTAAATATGGCTGAATTGTGGTTTTAAAACATATTTTTATCATGCAGTTTCAATTGCCCAGTGGGTAATGGTGAATCACTGGAAATTCTTAATCTAGAAAAGGAGAGAGATCTGTGCTTTTTCTAAAGCTTTCTTTAGCAGTAATGTAGATTGCTGAATATGTGAGAAAATACTAGAATTATTCACCCAGTCTGTTAGAAGCTATTGTAGTTCAGTAGCACAGTTCAGTCAAAGTCTAAAAAGTGTTTGAACATGTGTAATAATTGAGAGAAAGTAATGGAGATTATTGCAGTTGTAAACTGTGTGGTTTAGCCTGTGAAAAATGTGGAAAATATTCTAAAGCAGCTGTTCTCAGCCTGTGGGTTCTGACCCCTTTGGGGGTTGAACAACCCTTTCACAGGGGTCACCTAATATCAGATATTTATGATTCATAACAGTAGCAAAAATTACAGTTATGATAAAATGATTTTATGGTTGGAGGTCACCACAACATGAGGAACTGTATTAAAGGGTTGTTGCATTAGGAAGATTGAGAACCACTGCTCTAAAGGGTTTTGTCTAAAGAACAATATTATCTCCACAAGCATTTCTTTAGCATATAGTATGTACCGTGCTTAGCCCCTGGAACAAATTGTTTAATGAAGCAAGACAGAAGTGATGTTTGTTCATATACAACCCATCATTTATAGGGGAATGCAGAACTCAAAGGAAACAAATATGTCTGAGTTTTATGATAGAGAATGTACCCAAAGCTGTGAGAACATAAATAATAACAGCTGATATTTAGGGCCTATATACCACCGTACTAACCACTTTTACTTATATATTTTTATTTAATCATCAAACCCAATGAAAGATGCAATTTTTACCATTGTTATTTTATAAAGGTGCATCTGAAGCTCAGGGGAGTTAAGTAACTTGCCTAAACCTGGGGATGGGATTCCCAAGCATTTCCTATAACTCCATAGACCAAACTCTACATTAACATCATTAGAATGAATTTATGATCTCATTAATGAAATGTTACTTTTAAGGACCCAGTGGGACACTCATGTAGAAATTTCTCTTAGATGTTTAGATATAAAAACTTTAAAAGCGACTAAAGGCATTAAGTTGTTTTTCAAAGCTATCCCAAGAGAGACAACAACTGAAGTGAGTTATTGCAATCTTAGTGCTATGGTCTGAATGTTTACATCGCCCCCAAATTCACATACTGAATACCTCACTGTTAAAGTAATGGTATTGGGAGGTGGGGCCTTTAGTCAGTGGTTAGGTCATGGCGGATAGAGACCTCAAGTAGGATTAGTGCTCTTACCAAGGGGGCCCAGAGAGAGCCTTTTGCCCTCTGTTATGAGGTTAGAGCAAGAAGACAACTATCCTGTGGAAATAGGATGAACCTGCTGTTGCTTTAAATTTATGTTTTTTAATAAGCTCCCAAATGTATGATATTTTGTTATAATGCCCTGAATAGACTAGGATACCTTGAAAAATTCCAGGTTAAAAAATTAAGGAAGCCAGGAGACAGTCCCCATGGAAACTTTTTGTTTAGCAAAGAATCGATACAATGACTTCCCATCAGATTCAATGTGAAGATTAGGGGGGAGATAGGAGTTTATTTTTGTTCTATCTTAGGGGAGGTAAAAACCCTAGAGAGGAGGAAAAACTCAAGTAAAACAATTGAGTTTCAAAGGGATGATAGAGAAATTATGGCGTGTAAACATAAAAGTCTTATTTCCCTTTCAAACCTAGATGCTATTCCCTGGGGAAGTGTCTGAGTTAGCTGCTACCATTTATAACCAAGTGCATTACATCATTAAATTCATATTAGATCTTTTGTGTCTTATCAATTGGCAAAAGTGACGATGATAATAAGGACTCAACTTTTCTCTGATGCTTGAGAGGAATCCAATTTAGAATAAGAAGGAATTACCTATAGCTCATAAGCATTCCAGGGCACGGTAGAATATAATTCTAGGTTGTAGCTTCTTAGACTTAAAGAAACTTAAGACTTAGAGACTGAAATTGCCCTTCCAGAACTCTAGTGGTTCATAACAATAAGAAGCATGAAGGTATCCTGGCTCAAGAAGAGTGAGTTTCTGAATTTTATGCATATTAATGTTCTGTTTGTTTTGAGATGGAAGTCCAGAGATCTAAGATACGACTTTTTTCTACTTTTGTGCCGTCGAGAGGCTCAGATGAACCTCGTTTGAGAGAGGAGCAGAGAATGGCCAGCGACATTACTGGATCTGGGATTTGCAGCATCTAATTAGTAGTTTCCCTTGTCATGGACACAACTCTGCTGCTCTAGGTTTGGGGCTTTTATGCTATGACACGAGACAGTAACTTAACTTCTCCTAGACTCTGGTCCCTTATCTTTGGATTAACAACTGTGTTCTTGGTTTCTACCCACCAGAGTCTAATTGGCATTAGAGATCTTGGGATTTGGGATTCCTTGTTCCCCAAACCGAGCTGAGCTGGTTGGATTACTGGTCTGAGCTAGAAAGTTCAATGAGCGTGGCAGTGATTGAAACTGAAAATGACACTGGAACCACACCGACAGTGTGGAGAGAGAGCAAAAGTGTTGTACACAAGTTTCTAGGTAACACATTTTATTTAGGAAGAAAAAAGAGAAAGTTTAGAGTACGTCCAAAGAGAGTTGGAAGTGTTCCTCTCATGGAGAAAAGGTGGGTGCAATGGAGAAGCAGAGATCTGGAGGGGCATAAATACTTTCTCCATTTGAAGTTGGTTGCCAGTCTTTCTTTGTTCTTTCTGTGCTCCAAGCAGTATTATCCTTTTGTATTGGTCACTGATGGTCTCTTTCTATAGGTTGTTGGTTACGTAGGTTACTTCATGCAGACATTCTTGTGGGCCCTGCAGATTTCCTGGTTCAGCAAGCCAGGTTTTCCTCCCACTTCCCTTGAAGCCTCTTTCTTAGTGTCCCTTCTTCTTCTTCTTTTTTTTTTTTTATGAGACAGACTTTCACTCTGTTGCCCTCAGTAAAGTGCAGTACTGTGGCATCACAGCTCACAGCAACCTCAAACTCCTGGGCTTAAGAAATTCTTTTGCCTCAGCCTCCTAAGTAGCTGGGACTACTGGTGACTGCCACAACACCCTACTATTTTTAGAGATGGGGTCTTGCTCTTGCTCAGACTGGTCTCAAACCTGTGAGCTCAGGCAATCTACTTGCCTTAGTCTCCCAGAGTGCTAGTATTACAGGCCGGAGCCACCATGCCCAGTCTTACTGACCCTTCTTAAGAGATCAGTATCAGGGTGCTAAGGCCTCCGCCTCTAATTTTACCAGAGAGAAGAGGGCTTATATGAATGAAGAAATGAAAGAAGGCTGATTCTGTGCTCTTCCATCCTTCTTCCTTCCCACCCCTTGGTTTTACCAGCAGTCACATTTGCATAAGCTGCCACTCTCTTCCAATCCTGCACAAAATTAGAAATATTTTGATATGGCTGCTCTGGATCTCACAGATAGAAGTAACTGTAAAACTTCTGTGTGTGTGTGTGTGGAATTTATGTCTTTTGAGAATCTCAATTGAAGAATTGGGGCTTGGAAGCAGTAAAAAGATTCTCAAGTGAGAAAGGAAAAATAAAGTTTGGCTAGCTGGTGAAGATGGTTTTGTCATGTAAATAAACCTTATAGGTAGCAGCCCTCTGAGAGAATAAATGATAAATGCTCTTTTTTCTTCATGCCTTAAACGATGGCAGACTTTCCTAGATTGGGAAAGGAAAAAATTAGCTCCCTTTCCAATCCAATTTTTCTGCCACCTGTACACTCCCCAGCTCTTATTTATTTTGGGCAGGAAAGAGTTTGGTGGATTACTTGTAATTATCCGAGGGTTTTCAAAGAGAAAAACATAAAATACGAACTCACCTGATGATTTTATTATCTATTTTAATCGATCTCTATTTTATTATCTCCAATTAATCACTCTACTTCATGTCAGCAATATTCTAGCAAATCTTAAGAGGAAGAGGATAAGAGCCTCACTTCCTATAAGCTGTGGGCCAAGTTGATGGTGCGTTTAGCTGTATTTTTGAGAATACACGTAGTGAGAAGAAGATGGAGTCAGTCAGGCTAGAGCTGAGATGACACAGCTGGTCTGGTTGGTTTAGGTCTGTGTGATCTACGCTGCACATCTTTTATCCTTGATATTTTGTAAATTTGCCCTCAACCTAAAAGTGTATGTCTTGAGTAGTTTGGGGCAATTGGTTTAGAAGATTAACTTTTGAATTGGAATGTTGTTATATGGGTTATGGTGATTACTATTGTTTAACTGTTAATTATTGTGGTTTTAGGTTCTTGCTTTTAACTTTTATGTATAAAACTGTGATTTTGGAAATGGAAGAACAGAACAGTTCTGGAGAGGCTTCTCTCCTTGGTCTCCAAAACTGCTGACCTTCTGACAAAGTTTGGTGGATCTATTCCTGTCTCTACTTAACGGCTGACAATGACAGGCAGCTGGACCCTCTTCCTTCAGTAGCATTTAGCTTAACATGTCTCTCATAAGGGGAAATCAGTGTCTGTCACTATCATGGTAGTGGAAGAGGCAGATTCTATGAGTCCATGTTGGGCTACTCTTAAACAATCCCAGTGTATACCTCACATTCTGGGTGTGCCTACTGTAGAAAGAGCGGAGTTCCACTCCATGTAACCCTTTTTTCCTGTGTTCACAGATCCCACTAGAGAAGGATGGCTCCTGGAAATGGCTCTTTTGTGACTGAATTCATTCTGGTGGGGTTAACAGACCAACCAGGTCTCCAACTCCCTTTGTTCTTCCTGTTTCTAGTAATGTACATGGTCACTGTGTTGGGAAATTTGAGTTTAGTAATTCTAATTGGACTGAATTCACACCTTCACACCCCCATGTACTTTTTCCTCTTTAACTTGTCCTGCATAGACCTCTGCTATTCTTCTGTGTTTACACCCAAAATGCTGATGAACTTTATATCAGAGAAGAATGTTATCTCCTACAGGGGGTGCATGACACAGCTTTTCTTTTTTTGTTTTTTTGCCATTTCTGAAACGAACGTGCTGACATCGATGGCCTATGATCGCTACGTGGCCATCTGTAACCCTCTTATGTATAACATTGCCATGTCCCCTAAAGTATGTTGCAACCTTATGCTTGGATCATACTTGATGGCCTTCTCTGGTGCCATAGCCCACACTGGATGCATGCTGAGACTGACCTTCTGTGATGTCAATACCATCAACCATTATTTGTGTGATATCCTCCCTGTGCTCCAGCTGTCCTGCACCAGCACCTACATAAATGAGGTTGTGGTTTTTATTGCAGCAGGCATCATCTTCACTGTGTCTACCGTCACCATCTTTATCTCTTATGGTTTTATTCTTTCCAGCATCCTCCGTATCAGGACAAAAGAGGGCAGGTCCAAAGCCTTCAGCACCTGCAGTTCCCACATAATTGCTGTTTCTCTGTTTTTTGGATCAGGCATATATATGTACCTCAAACCATCCTCTACTGAATCCATGGATGAAGGAAAAATCTCTTCTGTCTTTTACACCAATACAGTTCCTTTGATGAATCCCTTAATCTATAGTTTGAGGAACAAAGATGTTCAACTTGCCCTGAGAAAAACCATTAGTAGAAGGAAGGTGTGATCAGAAATAGGGTGTCTCTCTGTATGTAGTTACAGAATAGGGATATTCACTTGTTTAATTACAACTGAATTAGTATTAGTGACAGCCTTCTTATCCTATTTATTTATTATGGTGAAGAAAATTTGAGTCCTCTTCCATTTCCATTTTTTATGTACTATATCTTCTTTCTTCCTTCACTATATAATTCCTTTCTTCTCAACTTTTCTCAGTATAGCAATAACATTAAGGAAGAAGTTTATATTTTTTATTTTCTTAAATGGTCATTTGCAACATTATTGGAAAAAAATAAAAAGTATTCAGATGATCAAGCAATGTAAACACATGGTGAAGCATTGTGTCTTTAGAGGAGTGAGAACTAATCAATAAGAAAAGAGCAAACAATCCCATGTAGAAGTGGACAAAAGACAGGAGCAGAACCTTTTCTGAAGAAGACAAACAATGGCCAACAAATACTATTCATCCTTAATCATCGGAGATATGCAAATAAAAACCACCTTGGAATATTACCTAATGTCAGTGAGAATAGCCCACATCACAAAATCCCAAAGCTGCAGATGTAGACAAGGAAACATTTTTACATGCCTGGTGGGCTTGGAAACTAAAACAACCTCTATGGAAAGAAATATGGAGAATCCTCAAAGAGCTAAATGTAAACATTCCATTTGAAACCACAATCCTATTACTAGGTATCTTCTCAGAAGAAATGAAAACATTTTACCATAAAGACATTTGCACTAGAATGTTTATTGCAGCTCAATTCACAATTTCAAAGATGTGGAAGCAACCCAAGTGCCCATCAACCTATCAAATGGATTAATAAACTATGGTATATGTATACCATGGAATAGTATTCAGGCATAAAAAAGATAGAGATTTTACATCTTTTGTAAGCTGTTTACCTTTTGTCAAGTTAATACCTTTGTGACTCCATTTCCTTTTATGTAAAATGTTTGAATCTTAAACAAAATAATATGTATATTTACAAAAATGACTAGATGTGGTAAATTCTCAATAAATATTAGCTATTATTTTTTAGTAGAGGAGAATGGAAATCATTGTTTACACTTTTAGACAGTTCTTTGTTTTTGGCATCAATGATGGCACTTTATTGATGTAGTTTTCAATGCCCATTTCACCACTTTATGACCATTTATATCCATTGTTCAGCTTCTACTTATAAGTGAGAACATGGGGGTATTTCTTTGTCCATTTCTAAGATATTTTTCGTGGAGCCAAAGATATAGGGAATTGGGTCTGCTGACTAACTGGGAAAGACTCATAGGATTGGGAGGCAGAAATCGAAATCATCTTGTTGTGCTAAGTCAATTTTCAGGGAGGGATGCAGGATTAGTTGAGTCAGTTCCATGGTATGGGCCATTGATCTGGTTGGGTCAGTTGGTCCAGCAGAATGCAGGATCTGTAAAATATCTCAAAGATCAGCCTAGGTTTTACAGAGTTGATGTTATCTATGAAGAAAGTAAAGAATCTTTATGACCATATGACCATCAGCTACCTGAGTAGTAAGAAATTGTAGAGAAGTGGGTGGCACCTGTGGCTCAAAGGAGTAGGGCACTGGCCCCATATGCCAGAGGTGGCAGGTTCAAACCCAGCCCTGGCCAAAAACTGCAAAAA
>NW_003852744.1:119653-154495 GCF_000181295.1 Otolemur garnettii
AAAAAAAAAAAAAAAAAAAAAAAAGAAAAGAAAAGAAAAAAAAAAGAAAGAAATTATAGAGAAGCAAGCTGGGGAGAAATGCTGGAGATATATATATATACACACACACATACATATACATATGTAGACATAATGTACATATACACATTATATCTATATATACACATGCATACATATATCTTTGTAGAGTTCAGACACCTACTAGAATTTCCACCTTACAGCCCCCTTATTAATTTTATAAAGGACAGTTTATTAATGTAACAGTCTATTAATTTTATAAAGAATACTTTTTAATGTAACTATGAATCTCTACATGGTATATTACTTGATTTTCTTTCAAAGAAGCATAAGACATAAGTTTATTTAAAGTAAATAAAATGTCAATATCTTGAACAATTAGAGTTGCTAAGACTTCAGAGATAGGTTTTCAGAATAATTTTCTTCTACTTGGTGAAGTACAGCTTATGTTTTAAAGTAAGCAGCTTACTTTCATCTAAGATAAATATCTTCTGGAAATTGCTATCAGTGTTAATAGAACATCTATCCTGTTCTAACACTCATGTAATTGCTTTCTGCTTTTCATTTACCTTCAATAAAGTTTCTTGCTCTCTATTCCACTGCACAACTTCTCTAGAGAATGAGAAAATAAATATTCTTGCCAGGTATTAACAACTGAAAATCTTTTTATTCAAAAACAACCTCTAAGACAAATATCACTCACTTAACATGTTGCCAAAGCTGAACTCATTTAATTGTTGGTTGCTAACAAATAGACATTGATATACTCCCATTTTCCATTAATGCCTTACACAGTTATAGTAATTTTAAAATTATTTATAATGACTTCTTGCTCTAAATTCACAAAAATAAAATATATGCTATAATTTATGCTGACTTCCTGAAAATTTAAAATAAAGAGAAATTTAAGATTAGACATTACAGGCTTTTTAATAAGCATTTTAATTATCTCTTTAATTTTTATATCAAATAATTTGATAAATTTGTCACACCGGATTTTGCAAAAAGAAAAAACTCAACCTTTGTATTTTAGAAAGTGAAAAATACTACAGGTGTTTTCCCCTACAATATTCAGAATATCAAATACTGAATGAATTCAAAACACAAACTGTGTACATTGGATACTTTTTCTTCTATTCTTGAGATACTTTGCTAAGAAGAATATTTTCCAGCTCCATCTATGTAAACATGAAGGAAGTAAAGTTTCCATCTTTCTTTATGGCTGCATAGTATTCCATGCTATACATATACCACAATTTATTGATCCATTCGTGGGTTGATGGGCACTTGGGCTTCTTCCATGACCTAGCAATTATGAATTGGGCCACAGTGAACATTCTGATACAAATATCTTTAATGTAGTGTGATTTTTGGTCTTCTGGATATATACCTAGTGGAGGAATTATGGGATCAAATGTACTCAGCCCTACTATGAAACTAGTTTATAGCTTTCACAGGAAAACCATAACCCAATTTTAGCCCAAGAATATGGGGAGAGGGGAGAGGAGGGGAGGGGAGGGGGGAGGATGGGTGGAGGGAGGGTGATTAGTGAGATTACGCCTACGGTTTATCCTATAAGGGTACATGTGAATCTCTCTAAATGTAGAATATAAATGTCTTAACATAATAACTAAGAAAATGACATAAAGGCTATGTTAACCAGCTGGATGAAAGTATTTCAAATAGTATATAGCAACAGCACTCTGTACCCCATGATAGCATTAATGTACACAGATATGATTTAATAAAAAAAAGTAAAAAAAAAGTGAGTGTAGAATAAAATAGTGAAAAGAGTGTTTATCCAAAAAAAAAGCACAAACTGTGCCAAATACCAGGAAGATAAAGGTGAAAAAAGAACATATGTGCTCTCCAGGTGCTCCTGATCTATAGGGGTAGCAGCCAGATAATTTTTATTCAAGATAAACTATGTCAAGTGGTGTATGAGAGCTAAAAAAAAATGGTTCAAATTATAAAGGAAAAACAAATTGATGCTACAGAGGCTGATAGAGACAAAATATTGGAAAGTAGTACACACAGTGGCATTTATTTTCAGTACCCGTATACCTTGACTGCCATTGTATATTTCTCCCTCTAACATTTTTTAAAGACTAATCGAAGTTGGTTCAGATTTTGCAACTGTTAACAAAACCAGGAAACAAAGAAGCAAATGGCAAAAATTTATCATCAACTGTTTTTACTTTTGGGAGCAAACTTGGAATTGTATTTGTGTCATATGAATTCTACTCTAACACAGATACACGAAGCAAAGTGGAGTCCACAGATTCTCGTAAACAAATCTCAGAATCAACAGCATTTATTCAAAAGGTAAATGTCCTTTCACGTAACCAGGGAGAAAATAATAATTTATCTTTTTCCTTAATGTTGTAATTACACAATTATACTTACAAAAGCTAAGAAGAGAAGAGGAGGAAGAATTAAGGGAGTTCTTTTTACAAAGAAAGAAAAGGCTCTGAATTAAGGTAAAAAATGCATCCTATTTTATTATGAAGAAATTCCAACAAAACAGAATAATCTAAATCTAAAGTAATCTAAAAGTTGCTCATATGAGCTCTGTTGCTGCTTAGGAAAATATTTTTCGTTTCAAAGTTTTCTTTAAAGCAAGTTTGACGTCCTTATTCCTCAAGCTGTAAATCAAGGGGTTCAGCATGGGCCCAACATTTGTATAAAAGACTGAGGCCACTTTTCCCTGGTCCATAGACTCTGAATCAGAGGGTTGGAGGTACATGAATGCTGCTGCTCCAAAGAAAAGCGAGACAGTCACGATGTGGGAGCTGCAGGTGCTGAAGGCTTTAGCTCTGCCCTCTGTAGAGCTGATGCGCAGGATGCTGGAGATGATGAAAGCGTAGGAGATGAACTTGGTGCCGGTAGACACCAGAATGTTCATGCCAACCAGAACAAAGACCACAATCTCATTGTTGTAGGTGCTGGTGCAGGAAAGCTGTAGCACCGGGAGTATATCACACAGATAATGGTTGACGATATTGGCATCACAAAACGTCAGTCTTGCCATACAGAGCGTGTGGGCTAGGGAACCCCAACATCCCATCACATATGCCCCGAACACAAACAAAGTACAGATCCTAGGAGACAGTATAACATTATATAGCAGTGGTTTGCAAATGGCAACATAGCGATCGTATGCCATCGCAGTCAATATATAACATTCGGCAATCACAAAGAAGCAGAAGAAATAGAGCTGAGTCAGGCACCCTGTGTAGGAGATGGTGTTTTTCTCCAAGACAAAATTCATGAGCATTTTGGGGGTAAAGACAGAAGAGTAACATATATCTACGAACGATAGATTTAAAAGGAAATAATACATGGGTGTGTGAAGGTGTGAGTTTAATGAAATTAATGTAATCAAGCCCAAATTGGCCACCACCGTAACCAGATAGATCCCTAGAAATAGGAAGAAGAGGGGAAGCTGAAGTTCTGGCCGGTCAGTCAAACCCTCGAGGATAAACTCTGTCACCAAGGAGGAATTCCCATGTGTCCTTCTGTTGATCAATGGAGATGGAGGAAAAGCCAATTAGAAGAAAATGAGCTTTTTTGAATCCTTTTTCACCCATAAAATGGCATTTTTAGACTTTTGAGATGCCCTTTAACACCCCAGGATGTGCAGCAAATTCTCTGATTTATAGAAATGCTGCTGTATCAGAGGGTTATTCCAGATTGGCTTAAGAGAGAGGGATGGTGGAGCTGGAGCCTATGTGGACCTACAGGTCGTGTTAAGTTCTAAGGGTGGGAAAACATGAAGTACATGATAATTTGGCAGAACAATTTCAACAGAGTTGTTATTTTGGCATACAAATCTGTTTCATAATACTAAAGTACTAAATTTTCAACTTTTTTAACCGTTCGTTGTCTGGCATGTCACTGAACCTCATCCAATCCCTAGCTTCCACTCAGATGGGTAGGTGGACATTGGGGGGGTGGGTCAGAGTTTCAGGATGAGTAAGGGTCAGCCTTTAGTGATGTACATGAGTGAAGTGAGAAAAGAAGTAAGATTGAAGGATGAAGTGGGAGTGTGGTTATTGATGGAATGAGGTTCAAGGACAGAGAAAAGGTCAGCAATGCAGGAAGATTAATAGAAATTATTGGTAAAGATTAATAGATATAATAGTAAAGCTCAGATATCATGAAGGCTCAGGGGATGGAAAAATGTTCAGAGGTGCAATGAAGAATAATAAGAGGTTGAAAATGGGCAAGGGTGCAACACAAAAAGTCAAGAAGAGGAACAGGACAAAAGAAAGGTTCAGATCTGGAATATGGTATTAGAGGTGGAATAAGAATCTGAGGTAGAGTGAGGGGTGAGGAAAAACTAAGTAATGAAGCAAAGTACAGGGGGCAAAGTCAGGGATGAAGGATAGGAAGCAACTTATGGAAAGAGGAGTCAGGTAGAGTTGACGGATAGCTGAGTGGCTGAGACCTATGAATGCAATGAGAGATAGACCAGGACTCATTGATAAAAATAGGGTCAATGATGAGGTGGCATTCGCATAATGAATTAGTTAGTGCCTTGTCTCCTGCTAGACTGTAACTTTATTCATGAAGACCAGGACCCCTGTCTGTCTTATTCACTGTGTGTTTATTCTACATAGTGGGGTCCTGACAGCAGACACCCAATGTGTCCATACCACGTATATGATGGTAGTTGTGGAATAGGAGCCAACTCAAAATGACCCTTCTTTGGATACCACCGTTCATGTGTGATTCTTATTTCTGCTCTTAGTGTCTTTTTCTGTGCTCTTTTCTTACTAGTCTGGACTATGCAAAAATTCTGTCCCCATTTCAGAGATGGTTATAGAATGTGTTAGCATAGGAACTGGACTTTCCCCAGATGGAATAGCTAGAAGACCATGGAGTTTAGATCTTCTCATCGAGGAAAGCCTCAAGAGCCCAAAGTCTGTCTGACACCACTGTGACCCTCATTTTATCCCTACATTGTCCATACTCCACTTCTAGATCCTGCTGTAAAAAAGATCCTCACACTTAGAGCTGTCTCCAGTAAAAGGACAGATGTTTCAGACAGAGCCCTTGGCCCCACTGGCTATAAGGTTCGAGGGTAAAAGAATTCTTCAAAGAGGATTTGAATTAGGATACTCACAGGTTTTTCTTATTGAGAACCCAATGCTTGTTCTTAGTTTCTCTCTTCTATAAGTGTTCTGGATGAAAATGGTTCCAAAAATGTAGGTGGGAAGAGCCCTGTCACAGACTGCTCAGCTGCCTAAAGTATCGAGGTGTCAGAATACAGACCTCCATCTCCAAAAGGCCCTGAGCTAAAAGTCAAGCATCTATTTCACTCGCCTCTTGTCACAGCTGCAGCACAGTAAAATGTCCTCTTTGGTATCAGATGAACAATTTATTGATGCAGTACAATGGATTTAATTTCATGTTTGGGGATTACTACCCACAGATGAGCCTTTCTCAGGAAACCTTGACATGCCTGTATTTATATCACAGCTAAGATGCTCACAATGTCTCCTTAGAGACTCTATCATCTGCTCGAATTTTCTATCTACTCTGGAGACTTCCCACTCTGCAATTCAAGGGAGGGCGTAACCTTCGGTGTCCTGACTCCCTAGATATTTCTAGCCCTTGATCTGGATATTGAATAATATTGCGTTGCTTCAGTAATAGTCATTTGTTCAGCAATTATCTCTAGTGTTTTACAACAAGGTGAAAATTATGAGGCCAGGAGTATTGGAGCTACAGCTCCTCAAGACGGGTACATTGAAGATGAGGCCTAGGTTGGCCAATGGTTTTTCTCTTACAGCAACATCCCGTAGGTAGAGCCTCTGCTCATCTCACTGAAATGTAAGTTTCTATCTCCAATGCTTTTAAAATTTGTAGCCTCAATATTCCAAATGCTGTCTCATCTGTGACTCTTGCTAAGTACCTCCCCCCGCAAAAATAACACTTCAGTAAGACTTCCTCTGAACCAAAGAGCATTCTAAAATTCTTTTAAAGTTTCCGAGTGCTCTTTTAAAAAAAATGGTATCTTTTTTTGAATAGATAAATTGTCCTCATTTATCATGACAACAGGTTTTAAAGTATACATACATTGTAGAAAGACTAATTCTTGCTAGTTAACCTATACATTATTTCACACAGTCATCATTTTGTGGTGAGAAACTTTACCTCCACTTTCTTATCACTTTCCAAGAATACAATTTATTGTTAAAAATAGTCACCATGTTGTACAATGGGCCTCTGGAACTTACTCATCCCATCTAACTGGAAGTTTGTATTTGTTGATCAACCTCGCCCAACCACCCCTCCAACCACCCCAGCCCCTGGCAACCACTATTCTGCCCTCTATTTCTAAGAGGTCAACATTTTAGATTACGTGTATGAGTAGAGATTATGCAGCAGTTAGCCTCCTGTATCTAGCTTATTCTACCTAACATGACATCCTCCAAGTTCATCCATGTTGTTGCAACTGACAAGATTCCCTTCTTTTCTATGGCTGAATTATACTCCATTGTGTAAACATACCACTTTTTTTAATCCATTTATTCATGCTTGGACACTTAGGTTGATTCCATGTCTTAGCTATTGTGAATAATGCTGCAATAAACAGAAGAGTGCAGGTACCTCTTCAATAAACTAATTTCATTTCCTTTGGATATATGTCCGGTAGTGGGACTGCTGGAGTATGTGGTATTTCAATTTGTGATTTTTAAAGAAACTTTGATGCTGTTTTCCATAATGGCTGTACTAATTTATACTCCTGTCAACAGTGTACCCAGAAAAGGGTTCTTTTTCTCCATATCATTACCAATACTTGTTAGTATTTGTCTTTTTGATATCATAGTGCTTATAGTTAACAATATGGTATTGTGAACTTAAAAATTTCTATATAAATTTTCATATATAAAATATATTTGGGGATTACTGTGTGTGTGTATATATATATAGAGAGAGAGAGAGAGAGAGAGCGCGCACAGATCTCTGGAATTTGCTCATCTTGTATAACGGGAACTTTATATTCATTGAAAATCTCCTCTGTCCTCTTCTCCCATCCTCTGGAGACCACCATGATGTTGTCTATTTCTATTTTTTTGACTATTTTACTTGACTCATATAAGAATCATTTGATACTCATCTTTCTATGACTGACTTATTTCACTCAGCATAATACCTCCCAGGTCCATCTGTTCCCAGATAGTAGTATTTCCTTCTAAGCTATAGGTTTAATACTGTTCCATTGCATGTATGTGCTATATTTGTTTGATCCATTCGCCCATGGATGGACGTTTGTGTTGCTTACTCCTCTTGGCTATTGCAAATAGTACGTGAAAGAATATAAAAGTGCAAATATCTCTTTGAAAACCTAATTTCAATTCTTTTGGAAATACTCTCAGAAATGGGATTGCTGTACCATATGGCAGTTCTACTTTTAATTTTTTAAGGAACTTTCATCCTGTGTTCCACATGTTCGTTTAATGCAGGCTTATAACATACTAGCCCCTAATAGATACTGCCATGCTGTGCACTGAAAAAAAATATGTAAAAAAAGTATATTTGATTCAGGAAAAAAAATGATCAGTGAATTAGAAAGTTTGAAGACAGAAATCTCAAAGTTGGTCATTTAACCAGTGGAATTGCCATAAGAAATTAGTTCTGAGAATTAAGTAGTTTGGAGGCAAAAAAAACCACAGAATATGTTGGGGGAAAGAATGACCATTCCATTTGAATTGAGGCCAAGAGTACATGTTGGGAAAGCTAAAAATCAATTCATAAAATGAAGAACAATTTTTCAAAGATTTGAGTATTTTTTTTTTAAGAAAAGGATTTAATACTATGAGGAGTCATTAAAGGAATAGCAGAATGGCATGATTAAACCACTTTTGTAGAGAAATGAACCCCTGGGTAATAAATAATAAATCAGAGGAAGAGTCTTGGAACAGGGTTCAGCAGAAGGGCTGTGTGACAATGAAAATGATGTGACTTTAGAGACACAAGACGACTTCACATGGCATGGAAAGTATGAGATACAGAGCACGAGAAGAATCTTGGAAATTAGAAGAATGACACCACCATTAACAAGAACGAGAAGAAACTAGTTTGGGGTGAAATGTTTATGAGTTCGTTGCTAATGTGAAGAATGAAGGCACAACTCAGCTTGCATTCTGGCATGTTTTATCAAGCACATTAAGACGCAAGTCTAGATTCCTCACCCACCACCATTGCAACTGAGGCTGCTCCCTTCCTAAGCAAAGAAGCTCCTACTTCACTAAGTATCCACTGTTGTATTTTCTCTAGGAAGACATCACTGCTTTCCCCATGACGGAATTGGATCCTTCTCCTTGCACCTTCATATGTTTGTATCCCCACTATAGAATTTACGGGAGTATTGAACTTGCCTGTGTGTTCACTTTACTGTTTCTCCTTTTAGACTTTAAGTTCTTTAAAGGAAGGAATTGTTCAAAGAAACTTACAAAGTATTTTCAACATTATAGACATGTTAAAAGATTAAGAGGGTGGTGGTTGTAGTGATAATGCTGGTACTCATGGTGAGTTGAAGACAAAGCCAGAAAAATAAAGGAGAAAGTTCCCTTAATAGATGTGATGAGAAAGAAGTTATATGGGGTTAATGAAATCTTTTCGGAGGGTGGAGAAAGAAGGACAAATGGAAAGTGGAGACTTGCATGTACCTATATTCTATGGGATACCACTATACACAACAATGGAACCTAATTGTTGAATATCACTACAGTCACCTTTGAAGTACTCCTCTTGGCCATCTGATAACTACAGCGATATTCAGCAGTGAGGGATGAAGTGCTTTTTTTAGGATGAGTTCCTGAACTCAATTGTTCAACCTCATACAACCGTATCCATTGAAGGCTGTCTGATCTGTCTAAAATTCTATAGACTATCTGACATTATATTTGAGAGATGGAAAGTGACCCTTAACAATGGAAATAAACCTATAATTATAACTGTTATAAATTAAACAAGATAAGTAAAATATATACTCACAAGATGTCCTTCCTAACTGCAGAGTGGGATTGATAGGAGTTGCCCATAAAATATTTGCAATTTGAAAATACCTACTGAGTACATCTATTGATTTCATAATAAAGATTTTGAAATTTTGAATTCTATAACACCTCTAGTCTTTTGAGTACATAAAGAAGAATTAAAATGCATTTTAGGGGGCAGAACTTTGAAAAGGTTGAGAAATTCTGGCTAGCTGGTAAGGCCAGCTTTGAAGGCCAGCACCATATATCTTCCATATTAACCTTGGATCTCAGTGCTGAGAACACTGGGGTAGTGCTCCATAGATATACACAACAAGAAGTGTTGAGTAATTCTTTTGATGAAATAAATGAATATATTTCAGAATGCTAAGGTTTTGGTATAATTTTCTCTGAATCATCTTTTGTAAATGTAATTATAGTTTAATTATCCCTATGTCTATTTCTTTGAACAAAGTATTCTTTTTGGTTATAGTCATAAACTTTTAGTAACCACCAGCATGCAACCTGCATGCTTTTGTTTATAGTTTAGGTTCACTAACTAATGGGGAATGGTCAATTTTAACTATGAAATAGACATCAGGTAATCATAGAATTTAAAAACAAGATGGGAGTAAGACAAGAAAGAGTAATGTGCTCTCTAATACCCAACCTTTAATTGTATAACTTTTGTCAGAATTCCCTCCAAAGTTGCAGTTAGTTTAATGAGTCCCAAAGCTTAGTCTCAATCCCATTATGTACAACCAAAAAGCCATAATGTCCCAGTAGAAAAACAAAATGAACTTCACAAGGTAAGTCCTCTTTGTGTCCTGAGGAGATGAATGCCTTATGGATTTATTAAAAGTTTTTATTTTCTCCTTTGGGAATTTTGAAGGCTCATCTCTAAATGATACAAGAAGGAGGGCAATTAATTTTCTATCTCAGCTTCCAAAGGGATTTCTTCTCAAAGGAATCAAAATCAGGGTGTGAAAGTTGCTAATTCTAATATTCAAGTGAGATGAGCTTGAGAAATACTCAATTTTCTACTTTCACATGAGACATTTCCTTTGAAATTATAAATTTTCTTTACTGAATTCTTCCTCCGTCTCTCTCCCTTTTCCTCTCTAAAAGGAGCATAAAAAAAAAAAGGAGCATCAAAAAGATGATGTGAAAGCTAGGGAGGTGGGATAAGTCTTTTAGAGATTTCACTGTGGACCGTTCTCATGGTGAACAAGATTTCAAGATCTGTCCCTCAATTTCCAGACCCAATATATTGTTTTTCTCAGTATGTGAAAAATAAAGAAAGATCCATAGTTACTGACATAATGGGAAACTAAAAAAGTGAATGACAACGAAATTTTATTGACAAATACAGCTAGTTTGACAGAACCTTATGCTATAAATAGTAACAATATGACCCAGAAAAAACAAATGACTTGCCAAGTCCACATATAAGGGACACAGCAGGACCTTCAGATCATTCAGAACTTTCTTCCACTGTATAAAATACACTTCTCCCAGTCTTCCCCCAACCCTGGTTTCTTGACCCCTTTTTTCCAGTTCTCCAGTGACATTGACTTGAAAATGAATTCGAAAGTTAAGTTTTAGATTGAATGTGGTTAAGCATTGATGCTACCCTGAAATAAAGTACCACTGTCCTATCACACAAAAATACCAGTTATAACACAATGAAAGTTGTATATTCAATGCTGTAAATACAGTTCATTGTACACAAATGTCTACTGAGCACCGAGCTCATCTTAGGTCTTGGAGCATAATGTTCATACCTCCATGGTTGTATAATAACCATGTGTTTTATTTTATAGCATATTGTTTATCAAATTTTTGATTTTTATTTTTATCAGAAACGAATCTTTAATAATAAATTATCTCAAAAAGTGGAAGATCCCTTTGGGGCCTTAATTACCAGGATCCTATTGTTAGAAAAATGCAATAAGCTGTGTGTATGTGTTTATGTCTGTGTGTGCTGTTGTTGGGTGGGGAGAAAGAGAGGGAAAGAAAGGGATGGGGCACAGAGAGACTGAGAGTCAGAGGCAGTTCAGACTCATGGTGCAATTCTTAAATTCTATCATTTGTAATTTGTATAATTTAATATTAATATAAAAATAATTATTAAACAGAACCAGTAATCAGGACACATTCACTGCCAACCAGTATCACAGAAACACATGGAATTAGATAATTCTGATAACTTAGGAAAACTAAGCATCACTTCATGATTTGTCCAAAAAGAATTTTCATTGAGTTGTACTATTAGCGTGTAAATGAGACCCAAGTTGGGCAGATATAGCGCTAGCTGCGGGCTCGCTCTTCTGCCTTCTTTTCCTCTCCTAATTCCTCTGAAAGGCCCTCTTTCACTGCTCTATGGATTCCATTGCTCTATGTCCTTCTGTTTTTTCAGATTGTTAGAATAGGACACAGGTCTGAGACTGAAGATCAGGTGTAGGTGTTAAAGTAAACAACAGTCAAGCAGAAGCCAGCTAGAGGGGCTGGTCACTTTGGGCAAAAATAAAACAATGCATGTTTCTCTCTTTTTCTCTCTCTCTCTGTCTCACACACACACAAACTGGTTTTAACTGGCTTGTCAGCTCTCTCTGTCACCTTACTTGAACTTGGGCTAATTATAATGCCATTTATAACGCAGTTTTAAAATTCACCGTTGAAGTTGCCTTGACAATTCCAAGACCTTTTCAAGATAACCAGATAAAGTATGAAAATGGGAGGGAGCCCGATTCTAGGAAACACTATCCACATTTTTAGTAAAAGCCAACCCCTTAAACTGGAATATTCCTCCCCTCAAAAGATTAAGAACATCTTCCTTTGGGGGGCAGCTGTTTAAATATATATATAAAAAGATAGATGTTTTCTATAGCAAGATGGGAAGTTTAGAGGCATTCAAAGACTTCTTAAGTTAGAACAGTTTTTATTATGAATGCATTCTCTGAACATATTTATATTTTAAACATTCATATCTTTATGTAACAAACTCCCACACTTTATGGAATGTTTTAAATGAGTGGGCAAGAAAAATACTGCCAGTCCTGAGAAGACTAGGATGCCATTTCCTTCTCCCACACATCTCTTTTTTCTTGAAGCCTTTGAAAATCACTTCACCATTAATTAAAAGCAAATTAAAAAGACATCAACAGTGACAGAAGAAAAAAACCCCAAAACTGACATTATGCTACCAGGATTCTGGAATTACTGTTTTCTCCACTCTGGCTGCATGGAAAGGCTGGTTCCAGGAATGATTCTATGATAGGTGACTGTGAGTGACATAGCAATGGCCATTGGCTTAGATTTAGAGGAAAAGTTTCATATAATTTACTTTCATCACCAGACATGTTTTTCCTGTTTATGCTTCAATTTGTTCTATTTTTCTTTTTTCTTTAATTATCAGATTAATATGGGGGTATATAAGATTAGGTTACATAGTTTGCTTTGGTAAGGTTAAAGTCTCAGTTGTGTTGTGTCCCTCACTCGGGAAGTGTGCTGTATATCTACATAATCTACCCATTGGATAGCAATTTACTCAACTCCCCCCCCCTTTTTTTTTGCAGTTTTTGGCTGAGGCTGGGTTTGAACCTGCCACCTCCAGCGTAAGGGGCCAGCACCCTACTCCTTTGAGCCACAGGCGCCGCCCTACTCAACCCTTTTTTGAATTGCATTTAGTTCTTCTCTGACGTAAGCATGTAGATGTGAATCTTCTAGTTCCAAGTTCTGTACTGAGTACATGTGATACTTAATTTTCCATTTTGTAGATGCTTTTTCTGCATCTATTGAGAGGGATCATATGGTCTTTGTTTTTACTTCTGCTTATGTGGTGAATTTCATTTATAGATTTGCATATGTTGAGCCAAACTTGCATCCCTGGGATGAAATGCCCACCTGGCCATAAGGAATTATTTTTCGACATGTAGCTGAGTTCTGTTCGCTAAGATTTTACTGAGAGTTTTTGCATCAATATCCATCAGAGTTCTTGATCTGTATTTTTCTCTTTGTGTTATTTCCTTTCCTGGACTTGATATCAGGGTTTTATTTGTTTTGTAGAAGTTGGCGAGGGCTCTGTTTTTTCCACTGTTGTAGGATAGATTGTGCACCCTAGATACAGGCTCTTCTTTGAAAATTTGGTAGAATTTTGGTGTCAAATTGTCTGGTTTGTTCAAATTTTTCTCTCTCTTTTTTTTTTTTTTTGTCTTTTTTTTAGACAAAGACTTACTCAGTCACCCTGGGGTTGAGTGCTATAGCATCATAGCTCACAGTAACCTCAAACTTTTGTGCTCAAGAGATCCTCTTGTCTCAGCCTCCTGAGCAGCTGGGACTACAGGCACCCACTACAATGCCCGGCTACTTGTAAAGATGGGGGTCTCACTGTTACTCAGACTGGGCTTAAACTCCTGAGCTCAAACAATCCACTGCCTCAGCCTCTGAGTTCTGTTTTTTCCTGGTTGAGTCTAGGGAAATTGCGTGATTTTAGGCATTTGTTCATTTTTACCACATTCTCAAATTTCTGGTCATAGAGATTTTTATAGTATTCAGTGATGATATTTTGTATTTCCATGTTATCTGTTATTGTTTCTCCTTTTTTTTTCTGATTGGCTTTGTTTGTCTGTTTCTGGTTAATCTCACCAAGGGCTTATCAATTTTCTTTATCTTTTCTAAGGACTTAATGCTTTGTTTATCTTCTGAATGGCTTTTTTGCTCTCAATTTCATTACTGCTCATCTGATTTGGGTTAATTATTTTCATTCGCTGGGTATTTGGTGATCCTTCCTTTTCTGGTTTCTTGAGATGATTTATAAGTTTGTTGATTAGCACTCATTCTGATTTCTGGCTTTGGTCATTTAAGGCAATGAAGTTTTCTCTCGGAAATGCATTTACAGTATCATACAGGTTTTGATAGCCTGTGGCCTCATTGTTATTTTGTTCAAAGAATCTAATAATAACATCTTTATCTCCTCCTTAACCCAGTTATTGATCAGAAAATGGTTGTTTAGTTTTCATCACTTTGTGTGAGGATAATTGTTTCTGTGGGAATTAATTTTTACAGGTATCTATTGCAGTCTATAATGATACATAGTATAATTTCTTTTTAAAAAATTTCAGATTAATATGAGGGTACATATGATTAAGTTCCACTCTTTATGCTATTAAGGTAAAGTCTGAGTTGTAGTGAGTTCTCCACGCAGGAGGTGTGCCATATACTCCTATATTGTACCCCTAAGACAAGTAACCAGCATCTACAAAGAACTCAAACAAATCAACAAGAAAAGAGCAAAGAACTTGACTGATCACAGAGCAAGAGAAATATAAAGAATCCTTTAGCAGGAAGACAAATGAATACCAATAAACATTTGACAAAATGCTCATCATCCCTAAAGATCACAGTATCATTTCTGTTTTTAAAATTTGTTTAGGCTCGTTTTATGACTTAGGTTATGATTGATCATGGGAAATGATCCATACGCTGATGGGAAGAACATATATTCAGTAGAATTGGGGTGAAATGTTCTGTAGATGTCTATTTAGCTCATTTTTTCTGGAGCCATGTTGAAGTTCAAAGTTGCTTTGTTCGATTTCTGCTTTCAGGATCTGACCAGTTCTGTCTGTGGGTGCCGACAGCCTGGCTATTATGGTGTTATTGTTTATAAACAAGTAAAATTTGTTTTATAAATCTGGGAGTGCCTAAGTTGGGTGCAAAAATAGTTTTGATATGACTTTCAGTTGAATTGTTTTCTGGTTTCATATGAAAAGTACTGTTTTTTCAAGTTCTTCAAAGTATGATGTTGGTGCTTTGATAGGGATTACATTAATCTGTAATGCTTTGGGTAGCATGGACATTTTAACAATGTGGATTCCTTCTAACTGCAAGCATGGTATGTTCTTCCATTTGTTAACATTTTCTGCTATTTCTTTTCTCAGTGTTTTGTAGTTCTTATTAGAGAGATCATTCACATCATATGTTAGATATCATCCCAGGTATTTCATTTTCTTTGAAGCTATTGTGAAGGGTATTGTGTCTTTGATTTGATTCTGAGCTTGACTATTATTGACATATATGAAAGCTACTGATTTGTAGACATTGATTTTGTATCCTAAGATATTACTGTATTTCTTGATCACGTCTAAGAGCTTTGTTGACAAGTCCTTGGGGTTTTTCAGGTACAATACCATGTCATCTGCAAAGAGTGAGAGTTTGACCACCTCTGTTCCCATTTGTATTCTCTGGATCTCTTTCTCTAGCCTGATTGCATTGGCTGGACTTCCAGCACTGTGTTGACAAGCAGTGGTAATAGTTGGCATCCTTGTCTAGTTCCTGTTCTAAGTGAAAATGCTGTCAGTTTTATTTCATTCAGGATGATACTGACTGTGGGTTTGTTATGGATGACCCCTATCAGTTTACAGAATGTCCCATTATGCCTATTTTCTTAAGTGTTCTTGTCAGAAAAGGATGCTGAATTTTGTCAAATGCTTTTTCTGCATCAAATGTAAGAATCATATGATCTTTGTTTTATTATTTCACCTTTGTGGTGTCGCATTTATGTATTTATGTATATTGAACCAACCTTGCATCTCTGGGATAAAGCCCACTTGATTGTGATGTATAATTTTTTTGTTTGTTTTAAAGATAGATTCTCACTCTGTTGCCCTTGGTACAGTGCCATGTGGCTTTTTTTTTTTAGAGATGGGGTATTGTTCTTGCTCAGGCTGGTCTTGAACTCCTAAGCTCAAATAATACTCCTGCTTCAGCTTCCCAGAATGCTATGATCATAGGCATAAGCCACCTGCTTGTTAGGCTCTTAGTGAATATTTTTGCATTGGTGTTCATTACTGGTATTGGTCTATAGATTTGTTGTTGTTGTTGTTAAGTTCTTTCCTACTTTTGGGATCGGGATGATATTTGCTTTGTAGACCATATTGGGGAGGATTCCTTTTTCTCTATGTTTTGGAATAAGTTATGCAATATAGGTGCTCATTGCTCTTTTAACATGTTGTAGAATTCTGGGGTGAAACCATCTGGTCCAAGGATTTTCTTTTTTGAAAGATTTTGTATTGATGCAATTTCAGTGCTTGATATAGGTCTATTCAAAATTTTTAATTCTTTCCAGTTGAGTTTAGGAAGGTGATGTGATTCCAGGTCTTGGCCCATTTATTTTCTACATTTTTATATTTCTGGGCATAGAGATTTTTGTAGTAATCATTGAGGATATTTTGCGTTTCTTTGTTATCTATTGTTATTTCACCCTTTTTTGCTTTTGATCGGGGTTACTAGAGATCTTTTTTGTTTATGATTAGTCTAAGACCTTATCAATTTTGTTAATTTTTTCAAAGTATCAACTTTTGGTTTTGCCGATCTTCTGAATGATTCACGTGTTGTCAATTTTATTTAAATTCTGCTCTGATTTCGGCTATTTCTTTTCTTTCGCTAGGCTTGGGGTTAGACTGTTTTTCCTTTTTCAGTTGCTTAAGATGTTCCATTAGGTTGTTGACATGCTCTTGGCTCACCCAGAAGATATTTTGTGCCAGTGATCATCTGCAGGAGTCCTAGCAGACCCCGATGTCCTCCTCAGGATGAAGGGAATCTATTTCCCATTCAGAGCCGGCTCTTTCAGACACAAGTCAGGGCAAAGTTATAGCTCATGCTTTCAACATTGACAGGAAAGAGAGAGAGAAAGGGAAAGGGAGAGAGAAAGAGAGAAAAAAAGACAGAAAGAGAGAGAGGAGAGAAAGAGATATCAAGGTGCAATGACAAAGATAGTTTATATTTGTACTATATATATTTTCATTAATTTTTCAAAATAAATTGTGCAATCTTAAAGACATACAAAAAGGCATGTGAATCACGTCATAAAAGTCATGCCCCAACACACTCAGCTTACGAAATAAAACATGGCCACACAGTGAAAGCCCTAGTCCTTCCTTTCCATGCCTGGTGTGTGGCTATCTCATCTATTGTGTTGGATTTTAACCTTATAAAATGATATTACACCAGGTACAACCTTCTGCTCTTTCCTTTTTTTCTCAACAATGTTTTGATAATCATCTATGTTGACAGATATTTAATTATTTTTCACGGTCATAAAATTCTCCAGTAAAGAAGATGTCATGATTTATTATTTAGTGTTAGTGAACATTTAAGTTGAATTACCCCATGCTGCTGATGGGCGCATAAAAGAACTAGCAACATAGGTAGCAGCCAGGCAATACCTCATAAAGGAGACTTACCCTCTGGGTGATCACTTCTGCTCCAAAGTGTGAAAGAAAGAAATCTCATATGTGGACTAGTCCTGTACACCATAAAATCACCTTTTCATGTACTTTTCCACTTAATCCACTCACCACCATGTTTTATTCCCATTTAGCAGATAAGAACTATAGAGCCTAGGATGGTTGAGGGAATTTCCCAGGCTCACGCTGCTAGTGTGTGTGGAAACAAGGGTCTGGGGACATCTCCAATTCTCAGGATGTCTCCACTGGCTGCCATAGCTAAGCTGAGCACATTCACAGAACCTGAGCTGTGATCCTGAGAGAGGCATCAGTTCCCAGGGTACAGACTGAGGCCGTGAGGCCTGAGACTGAGCCAGTAAGTGAGGGAGCCCCCTACCTGCAGACTCTGCACCCCCAGTCAAATATCTCATATGCTGGCCTTGTGCTTCCTCCTACTTTGGCTATTTGTGGGGCATGTGGGTGAGCCTGGGGTGCTGTCTTGTGCTGCCCTGTGAACCAGGGCTCCTCTGCTGCCCCAGCAGGGCCCCTTTCTCTGTGGTGGGGGTGGGGGTAGGGTTATGTTAAAGTGGAGCCCAGTGTGGAGGGCAGCAGGGATGTGAACATGGGGGCTGGGATCAGAAGGCATGTATTGGCCTGGGGAGGCAGCAGGAGACCGTCCAGAAAGATGGTTAAGATAGAAAAGCGTGGTCAGGACTGTCCCGAGAGACTCCAGCCTGCTAAGGTCTGAGAGGAAGATGAGTCATCAGGGAGGGTAAAGGGAGGAGCAGAGACCCCATCTGAGCCTGGCACCAGACCAGAGGAAGGGAGAAGGGAGGCGGGGCCGGCCAGAGGGCTGTGGGTTTTGTGGCACCTGCTAGGGCTCCTGTGTCTGGCCTTGTGTCCTTCACGGAACACGAGGTCGGCTCACCACCTCCAACTCACGTGTCCAGCATCTCTTCCACTGTACCACTAACCTGATGCAGGATTGGTTTAGGCCTCACTGATCCCAGCTTTTCGGCTGTCAATCAGTAGGTACCGAGCTCCTGCTGTGTGTTAGATGAACGAAATGGAGAACCCAGGTGGGAGGGCGTGCACTACTCCTGTGGCCAGCAGAGGGCGCGCGGAGCACAAGGAATCGAGAGACCGGCCAGGTCTCCGCCGTCCCGGTAGCTGGCGAGATCACTGCACTTGGCCTATTAATTGGGCAGTTACCATAGAGAAGCCCAAGTAGGCATCATACCAGTCTGAATGAAGTATTTCTTCTGAATCCAGACAAAACTTGGAAACTGCCAGACTAACTCATTAAGTGGAAAGAAACTTTTTCCCTACATCGGTGGCTTCAAGTCCCTTTTTAGGCCTAAAACTATTTCGACAGCTTAAGCTGTAATTATTAAAAATGAAGGGCTGTATCACCTTTCACCCTGACTCCAAGTGGACAACATAAAGACACGCCGATAGGTTGATAATAGAGCTAGCTGGGACAATCGCTGCACGTACAGAATACCTTAAAAATGTGGGCACATCAGACTTATAGGGGCAAAAAGAAAAAAATGAACACAGTATATATGAAATTCTTATCAAAGATCATGCACGATCCCTTTAACTTACGTGGGTGGTAGCTGAGGTTTTGCTTACATTGCTTTGAATTTATAAGGACAGGTCAGTGAATCCCTTGGCCTGAGCAGAAACCACATTTTGCCACCATAACTCTGATTACAACCTGATTCCAGGAGGCTTTAGCAGCATCTGAAGTCGAGCCTCTGGCATCCACTGCCCTTTACATCAAAGGCTACTTGGTTCTAATGTCTATTCTCAGAATTAGTAAATTCACAAGACGGTTCACAATTCCAACGCATACTTCCAAATGTACATGAATCAAGTTTTAATATACTGTGTGATGGGTGGTTGAGGTTATCCATTGTACCATTTCTGTCTTGGAATTCTCCGGCATGGTTTGGCAGTGCAAGAACTCTGTACCATTAACAAATTCAATAACAAGTAAATATGTGGAAAAGAATTTCAGCGGTTACATCCTGTTGTCTGGCATCTGTCAGCTCCTCACCCCGCTGCATGCCACAAATAGCAGCCAAATAATAAAAGTGGCACAAATTGTTGGTCTCTGGCTGGGTCTGAAACCCTGGGCAGCCTGACTTGCTAAACCTGCTTCAGCTCAGCTGCGACTGATTCACGCTTGGCAGCCTGGGGGAGAACGAGATGGGAAAAACCCAAACAAGGAACACTAGGTTGGAAAGCTGGTCCCGGTGTACTGACGGCCAGTAGGCTCCTTCACTGTGCCAGGGCTGGTGAGTGCTGGCGGGAGGGTGGGGTAAGAATTCCACATCCTGGTCCTGGAACTTGTGAATGTGTCAGCCCCGCATCAGAGGGATTATGTGGTCAGTTTAAGGACCTTGAGATGGGAGATGACCCTGGGTCATTCGGATGAGTCCAATGTCATCATGAGGGTCCTTAAAAGACTCAGAAAAGGACATGTGATGAAAGATGTGTGAGGAGGCCACACTGCTGGCTGTGATGACAGAGGAGGATCTGGACCCACAGGATGGAGGTTTCCTAGAAGCAGGGAAAGGGGGATCAGCCCTGCTGGCCCCTCAATTTTAGCTCAGTGAGACCCATTTCAGGCTTCTGAAGCTCCTCCTGAGCTGTAAGATAAAATATTCGTGTCATTTTAAGCCATTAATTCTTGGTGATCTGTTACAGCAGCCATGGGGAGCTAATACAGCAAGACATGGTGATATGAGGGAGCAGCATTGCAATTTCAAATGAATTTATTTTGAATAATGCAGGGAAAACAGCAGACACCCAGGGCCTGTTGAGTTGATTTTCAATGTTTTCATGTGTGTGAAATTGCCCAGACGTAGATAAAAAGTTTGCTTTCATTTTCTTGCCAACAGGAGTAGCACAAAGTGCCAATTAGGAACCATGATGATTTGATAAAAGCTGTCACATTCGTGCTGTGATGTCCCTCCCGTCCATTCAGAGCAGCAGGCCCTGGGCAGGGCAAGCCAAGGGGGGACTCTAGCCTTGCTGCGTGGGACCGGATGCAATCATGCCCCACGCATCTGTCGCCAGGACCTGCTCTCAGATCTCACCCAGCCATGGCCTCCACCTCCAGGGAACCTTCTGGACTTTGCCCTGGCCCTGATGTTCCCTCCACAGGAAAGAGGAAGCCCCAACAGGGCTTATTCTGTGAGAGATCATCAAGCATGGCCGGTGGGGAGGGGAGGAAGGAGGGAACTCGGAGAAAGAAGAGGCTGGAAGGGGAAGGCTGTCCCCTCAGAGTAGCCTGCCAGGAGGTTTGTGGAGGCAGAAGGCAAACTTTATCTTTGATTTACTCAGCTACTTATCCATGGCTAAGCAGATTTCAGATGCTCTGCCTCCGTGACCTAGGCAGTCAACAGGAGAGAATCCAGGATCCCAAGGACCATCCCAGAGGTGTCTGATGGGAAGCTGTTGCTGTTGTCAGCTAGTCCTTTTTCTCCTGTATCTTCTCTGGCCATCTAGTCCCTTGGCTGTGCTAGGGTATGAATAGGGCAAGAGCAGGACCTTCTGGAAGGGGCCAGGAACTGCACAAGGGAGCATGTCTGGCTGGCAGGGTTTGTTTGTTTGTTTGGAGAGGGGTTATCCCTGAAGGGATTTCTTCCTGGTAAAAATCTAGAGGGTGAATAGGAATTTTCCCCTAGCTCACTGACAGAGGAGAGAGCCGAAGTTGTGGACACCCAAGCTTGGGAGAGCCTGGTGGTGCATTTGACTTTTCACGGGGCAGGTGATAATTGCATATGTGGGTCTCTGCAACTGGGGAGTCAGGAGAGGCTGGGGCAGGCCCTCTGGCACAGCACCAGCAGTCAGGTGCTACCACAGGAAAAGAAGATGCTGAGACACCAGCCATCCCAACAGGGGCCGTCCTCCTGGGGCCAGGGGCAGTTCCTGTGCTCAGCCCAGTGTTCAGACAGATGTTATTATTTTCTGTGTGTGCCGTGACACAGCCCAGGCGGGGCTGTGCCCACAGAGCACAGCAGTAGTTGCAATCAGAGTGAGCGGCATTATACCAGATGTGGGGATCCCAGCTGGACCAGCACAGGGTGGTAAGGCTGCTGCCAGCTGACTGATGGCACAGAGAGAAGCCAGCTGAGTGGAGAGCTAGTCCCTGGGCTAGTAGTGAAATAAATGCACAGAAGGGAATGCAGTTGGAGGGGTGGCAAGTGGACAGAAGAGGAGCCCCAGGGAGCAGGGCTGTGGCTCCCACCTGCCACGGACTAGGCTCACACTGGAGGTTTCCTCAACCATGAGAATGTTCTCTATTGGTACACATCTGTCTGTGTCTGTATTCATGTGTCTCTGGGACTCAAAAGGTGCCACGTGTTACTGAGAAACAGAATTTTAAATTTTATTTAAATTTCATGGCCGCTGAAGGCTAGTGGCTACCATATTAGATGGCATAGCCCTGGACAGTAACCAGGGCATCCAGGCACTCTAGTTAGTCACATCTGTACCAAGCGAACTATTTAGCAAGTAGAATATTGTTTGTATAAATGGCTATTTAATTTTCTAAACAAGTATCTAGGATTCTAGAGTCCCTGGTGAAAGAATGTTAAAACACAAACATCAAATCCGGGAAACAGAGGAAGAGGCCCACGGCTTGACTGTCTTCCAAGCCTCTGGTCCTGACTCCTGGGCCCCAGCAGGAGGGAGGACCTGCCATTCTCAGGAACACCAGGAGGTGGCAGCACCAGACCAGGGCACAGGCTGCAGTTGGCAGCTTCTAAACAGCCCCAGTGACTCCTGCTCCTGGTGTTCATGGCTTTGTGTAATCCCTTCCCCTTAGGTGACTTGCTTTTGACAACAGAATTCTCATAGTTGACTGGGTTCAGTGACAAATGTGGTTAGACCACATGAGACTGTAACTTGGGTCTTGACAACAGACACTTGCCTTTGATGGATCGTCTGATTCCACCTGTCACATTGTCAGCAGCCCGGGTGGAACTGAGGGTGAGCGGCAATCACAGCCAGTGTCTCAGCACAACCACCACAGAGAACCCAACCCTGCCAACAACCGCATGAGGTTGGAAGCAGCTCCTTTCTTAGTCAGGAGTCTCTGGGGAAAGAGAAGCAATAGGATATATATGTAGGCATGGAAAGGGTATTTACTATGGAAATTAGCTCGTGTGACTTTTGAGGCCATGCAGTGCTGTGAGATGCTCTCAGCAAGCTGGAAACCCAGGAAAGCCTGTGGTGTATTTCGGTTAGCATCCGAAGGCCTGAGACCCAGGAGCTCTGACGTCTGAGGGTGAGAATAGACAGACATCAGTTTACACAGAGAGAGAATTTGCCTTTCCTTGGCCTCTTTGTTTAATCCTGATCTAATCACTTGCATGATGCCAGCTGACACTGGTGAGGGTGGATCTTTACTCGAGGTGATGGTTAATTTTAGCTGTCAACTTGATTGTATTAAGAGTGACACAGGAGAAGGGAAGAGAAGAGTGAGAGGAAGGGAGGAGGATGCTGAGAGGAGGGAGGGTACTGGGGAAACTTCAGCTAATGTGCATAGTGCAGTGGTACATTTCAAAACTATTAAGAAAAGAGTATAATTGTCTTACCACAAGAAATAAGTAAGGACGTGATGGGCGTGTTAATTAGTTCAATGTAAGCATTTCACATTGTATATCAAATCAGTACACTGAACCCCATAAATGCATCGATGAATACAGTTATGATTTAATAAAACAAAATAAAATATATATCAAGGATGCTGAGCCAGAAAAAAAAGATAGGGAACTGAGCAAGCATTTTTATGGGTGTATCTATGGAGTGTTTTCAGTGGAGACGGGCATGGGAGTCAGTGGACTCAGGGGGGAAGATCTGTCCTCAAGGTGGGCAGGCACCAGGCAGTGGATGGGGGCCTGGGAGGAACAAAAAAGCAGAGGGTAGGAAGGTCCCTTTTTCTTTCTGGAGCTGGGGCACCCTCCTGCTACTGCCCTCAGGCATCAGAACTCCAGGATCTCTGTGCCTGGGACTCCAGGAGTCCCACCAGCAGCCCCTACCCAGGTTGTCAGGCCTCCATCCTTAGACTGAGAGGGTCAGCACAGGCTTCCCTGGTTCTGAAGCCTTTGGACTCAGGTTGAGCCCACTGGGACTAGCTCTCCACTTTGCATCCTGTGGGACAGTTCCCAGTTCTGTCTCTCTGGACAACCCTGGACTATATATTCAGTTTATTAATTCAAACCCTAATCCCTTCTCAAAAAACATCCCCACAGGTGTGCCCACAGATGTTTTGACCAGCTATCTGGATGTCCCTTAGTCCATTCAGGTTGATGCAATAAATTACCCATCCCAAGATGAGACACCAGCCCTGGCTGACACCTTTGTTGCAGGTTTACCCTAGGCCCTGAAGCAGAGGACTCAGCTCAGCCATGTCCTGACCCTCAGAAATGGAGGAAACACATATGTGCTGTTGTAAGATACTGAGTTTGTGATAATATGTCCCAGAGCAATGGACGGTTAATACAGATGTTCTCTCTGAATCTGGCGCTCCATTTACTCTGTGATACAGACGTTCTCTCTGAATCTGGCGCTCCATTTACTCTGTGATACAGACGTTCTCTCTGAATCTGGTGCTCAACTCACTCTGTACAAGTCTTCTTCTAGATTTCTCCAAATTTCCCTCCGTAGGTGGTGACTAAGACATCTTTCAAGGGACGCCAGTCTCTTGGAAGGGGACACACTGTGTGTAAATCTCTGTAGATCTGATACATCAACAGTAGATTCTGTGCTTAAGAGAGTAGGAATGTGGTGCCCTGAGCAGGATGGTATCAAGTATTTAAGTACCATGATCCCCTGTAATGGCCACAGTTGTTGCCAGTTGTTACCCGCCTAAATAATATGTATTATACACTCAAACTTTCTCTGAACATATGTGCAACAAATATAATTCTCCATCTGTAAATGTAACTTTTGTCCATACCTATTGCTAGAAACCTCAGTATCTTTACTTTTGAAGTCAAAGGTGAAGCAAGGCCTTTCCCGTCTCACTTTCCCTCATTTTATCATGGCTTCTGGTTCAGGCTCGGGGTCCCTGGAGTGGTCTGATTTCCCCATTGTTTCTCATCTTTGACACTCTGGTTCTGCCACCCACCTGAGGGTTTCCCATCACTCATTCTAATGCGTCCTTGTAAAATATGAAAGGAAGAAAGGACATGTCCCATGGGTCCTCTCCAGTTCGGGGAGAGTGTGTTCCTATAAGTGTGTTTATCGGCTACCTGCTTCTGGATATAAACTCCTGAGACCCCAGGGCATCTCATGCCCAGAGGTGGCTCCCACAGCGCCCCTGCTGCCCTCGGCTTCTCAAGACCTTTGGTCACAGTGACAGCACCTGCACCTGTGCTCCCCACCCCGCCCATCAAGCCACCCCTCACCTGACAGGCAGGAAAGAAAATCACTCCCACTACCTTCATGTGACTATAGTAATAGAAATGAGTGATGCTTCAAACTTGCTGTGTGGACCACTTGCTATGTGGACCACTGCTTGCTTCAAAAGGCTTTTTATTTTTAAATTAAATCATAGCTGTGTACATTAATGCAATCATAGGGTACCATGTGCTGGTTTTACACACAATCTGAAATGCTTTCATCAAACTGGTCAACATAGCCTTCACGGCATTTTCTTAGTTATTGTGTTAAGACATTTACATTCTAAGGCATTTTTATTTGCATTGTTTTATCCGAATATCAGGACAGTCTCATGGTAGACAGGCGAGTGATCATTTATTCTTATTGTAAATATGATGAACATGAGTCTTCAAACCGATAGTATGACCTGCTTTAGCCTCCAAACCATTGGAGACTTAGTCCATTTAGGGCTTCCTTTTCAGTCATTTTCTCATGGATTTCCAAGAGTCTGGTGGGGATGATTTCTGCTGAGAGAAACTGATACCGGCCCACAGTCTGAGCGGGACTTTGCCCTTGTCTGGTGTCAGCCACTGGGCTCTCCCTCCTGTAATCCTGAGGTTGTTCCCAGCCCACTGTGAGGACCTGGTCCCCATATCTAAGGAGCTATAGGTGGTGGCTTGCTATGGACAGTCCTGGGTTCTGTCTGAGGTCCCAAGATCATTACTACATTTGCAAACTTTCACTTCTAAAGGTTTTATGGATGACATAACAGATACATTGTGGCTCTTCATGATCATCAGTGAGAATCCCTCCCACCAGTCTGTGAGATTTCACTTTCTATTACTTTCCTTCAGAGCAAAATTGCTATGAACTTGATCCTGAAGTTTCTCTTCCTTTCTCAAACACAAGTAAGCTCTGATCCTCTTCTCAGCCTCGTCCACACTTGGGGACCAGCTTGCCCACATCCTGCAGAGCACAGGCTTGCTCTGCCCCAGGATCAGAAGGTACCAACCTTATTTTCAGCGCCCTTAAAGCCAACTGCACAGAACTGCCTCGCCGAGGGCTTATTTCTACGGAGCCCGTCTCTGTGCTCTGCCTTAGGACAAATTTCTCATCACGGTTTGCTTCAAACTGTGCAATTCTAGGTGTCCAGGAGCCCATCAGTCTTTCTCTCCGAGGTTCAATCTCCTGGGCTGTAAAATATAGATAATGATGTCTACTTCGTGGGGTCACTGTGAAGGTAAGATCAGCATTCAATGGGACATCACAGGAGGTAACAGTGGCACTGATGTGTCTTGTCTCCAATGTCCCCAACTCATCTTCCCAGCTGGAAGCTCATCACCGACCCTCCAGGAAACCTGATCTCATGCCCCAGCCTAATGATCCATTCCGCTCACTGGAGGAGTGCCTGAGTGTTTTTCGAGCTGGCAATTGTTTTTGTGTTAGTCGTTCATTACTCTGAAGGGTTTAACAAGCAGTGCTTGTGCCAGCCTCGCACGGTTTCAGTGTGCTCTCTCTGTCTTTCCTTTGTCACCCACAATGGGCATCTTAGGGGGCATTCGCAAACAGCAGTCACTGGCTGTGTAGGATGTCGAGGTTAGTGTCTTGTCTCTAATGTCTTTCCTGCTACTGTGATTACTGGCAACGCCAGACCCTGCTCCCCACTGAAGGCTGTGTGGCCTCAGCTTGTTCAGTCCCCGTGGTGATCCAGCCTGCTACTGTTTGACAAGGGAAACAGTCTTCCTGTTGACAGCACCACCACCACCACCACCCCCTCCCCGCCAGGTTCTCACAGTAGATGATGGAGATAGATCTGCACCAGGCAGTGAGACTCCAGGTCCTGGGCTCCTCACACTCTGCTGTGTGTGACCTGCCTATCAGGTCTGGGGATTCCCAGAGCCATTCCTATGTTAAAACCCCAACACCCACAGTGATGGCATTAGGAAGTAGGGTCTTTGAGAGGTGATTAGGTCACAAATGCAGAGCCCTTATGAATGGGATTAGTGCCCTCATCAGAGGGGCCCAGAGAGACCTGCACCTGCCCACCGCACAGACGCCTGAGGAGGAAGAGGGCCTCACCAGACACCAAATCTCCTGGGGCCTTAACCTTGGACTTCAGTCTGCAGAACTGTGAGAAATTAATGTCTGTTGCTTGTAGCCACCCCGCCTATGACATTGTGTTATAGCAGCCCAGCCAGACTAAGACACATGGGTAGGTGTCTCCCGCCATGCTCTGTGATTTAGTCCATGCAAAAAGATCCCTAAATCTAGGAAAGCTCTCACACTTATTTGTATTTCTCTCCCAGAAACAACAACATACATCAGGCTGTTCCACTGTCCCACAAAAACAGCAACGATCTCCCCATTTCTCTGCAGCCTTCAGGTGGAAACCAGCCCTGGCCCCTTGTGAGAGACCAGGGCAGACTAGGCCTGCAGCTCACCTCTGAGCATTAAGCCCTTTCCAATCCTAAGTGGGACAAAACCACTTTACTTATTTTATATAACCTAAAATAGATAATAAAATCATTAAGTGAGTTCATATTTATGTTTTTATCTTTGAAAACGGTGGGCTAATTACAAATAACATACCAACTTCTTTCTTCCCCCAAAATACATAAGAGCTGGGGAGTGAGTGGGTGGTAGAAAAATTAGATTGGAAATTAATTGTGAGCCTTGGTGCACACCTCCCCTAAGGACCCACCAGGGACCCCCACAGGGACTTTGTCAGCAGAAGGTGACACTGTGTGGATTCCTCTGAGGACCAGGGAGCTGTGCCCCTCACACCCCACAGGCTCCCATGGGTCCCCATTTCCACTCCCCACAGCCCCACACTCACACACACAGCTGCGCATAAAACAAGCAAACAGCCTCATTAGTGCGGATTCTTCTCATTTAGAATTTGTGTTCTTCCCAATGCTATCTTTATCTTTCCATTATGTGTTTTTAAAGGATTTGCTAAGCAAATTAAGAGAATAAATGAGATTTGGTAAGAATGCTAGAACTTATAAAGAAAATGAACATATTAAACTCTTTACACATATACTTTTACATTATAAAACCCCCTCGGTCTTAACAAGGCATCAATACATGCTCTCCAGAGACCTGTACTGATGTTTTATTTGTATACTTAAAATAAGATGTATAGACACAGTGAGTTTTTTTAATGGAGTAGAAAATTAAACAATGAAAATTAGAGTAAGTATAATAATCAGAAAAGCCAAGGTAGGTATTATAATTGAGCAATAAATTTAACGTGAGTTTCTGGACATTTCCAAATGGGAAAATTGTGGAGATTTCTGGCTCTTAGTATTTGATAGAAAAAAATATACTCTTTCTGTGGGAAAAAGGAAATATTTTAGATACTAAATTATAAAAGGGAATTATCATACCTGTGTGCGTGTGTGTATGTGTATGTGTGCACGTGTGTTTATCTTCTTGGAATTTGTAAAGGCATATTTATTTGTTTAAAATTTCCATCAGTGACTCCTCTATCCACTGATTCAAACAAATCTTCCTACAATAATCCAAGCCAGTGATTGTTTTCTTTTCTGTTTAGAGTACGCTTCCTTTGTTTTATTTTGCCTTGTTTTGTTTTGCTTAGCAAATACTCCTTTGATTGTGTCTAATGAAGGAGTAACCCTGCCAGAGCTCACATAATCACACACACACACACACACACATGCACACACTCACACACATTCTGTTACACACACCCCTTCATACACTAGCTCATAAGCTTACCCGCACTCACATCACACACACGCACACACGCACCCACACGCGTGTACTCCACATTCCCACTCACGCTGTTGATGGCTGGTGTATCTAAGCTAGTGATGTGTCTTAGACCAGCTTGTGGCAATGGAGTTGCTGAGAAAGGGATGGATTCAAGATGTTCTAGTAAGTGAAATGGACAGGTCCGGGTAATGGGTTGATTACACGTGGGTTTAGGGCAGTGGAATGAGGCAAGTACTAATAGAAATTCTGGGATTCTGCTATCTTTTAGCAAGAACCCACCAACATGAGCCGTGTTTGCACCAAAAACTTTGAAGCAGGTGGCCCGGGTCATCACTGAGAAGTACTAGACACGTCTGAGTAACGACTTTCATGTGAACAAATAGCATGTGAAGAGATCACCATTATTCCCACCAGGAAGCCCTGCAACAGGATAGCAGGCTGTGTCACACCCCTGATGAAGCGGATCCAGACAGGCCCAGTGAGAGGCCTCTCTGTCAAGCTGCAGGAAGAGGAGAGACACCTGTGTCCCTGAGGTCTCAGCCCTGGATCAGGAGATAATTGAAGTAGATCTTGACACTAAAGAAATGCTGAAGCTTTTGGACTTTGTCAGGTCAAAGCTGCAGGTCACTCAGCCTGCAGTTTGGGGATGAATTTCAAAACACCATGTGGAGCTGTTTGAATCTATCTGCTATGCTGTAATATTTTAATAAACCTGAGACAACAGCAAAAAAAATAAAAATGACAGGATTCTGGCTACATGGAGGATTTATGGGCACAAAGGAGCCATCAGGAGTAACTGTCCTAGAAGGAGAAAGATTGGCCACTAGGAGGCTGCCTGGGAACTCACCACTTACAAAAAAAAACCAAAAACAAAAAACCCAACATTAACAATAAACAAGAAGATGGAGAATAAAAGCATAAAAAATAAAGAGTAGGAGATTCCAGTCTATGGAAGCCCCAGACTTCTCTGCCTTCTACATGCAAGAAAAGTTCCATAAATCTCATTCCATGAAAAGTCAGGGACATGGGCAATCCAGGCCTCCCAGAGGGCATTTGAGTTCTGGGAACTGATGAGGGTTAGTAGTCTGCAGTAGCCTACACGCCACTAGCTCATTTGTAGTTAAACCTTAGCTGGAGTTTCTTGGAAAGCAGTATCTAAGAATAGGGTCCATGTCCTTGATGCGGGTGTGAGGTCTCGAGGCAAAGAAGAGAGGGGCTAGCTGAGAAGGTGGGCCAAGATGACTGTGGACCAGGGGCCTGCTATGTGTAGCTGATTGCTGTGTCCCAAGGCAGGGACAGTCTGCTGTTTCCTGCAGACTCTCTGGGAAGGTGAGAGAGGGAGGCTGTCCTCAGACAAAGAAGATGCCCAGAGAGCCTGCACTAGGACAGCCCATGGAGCAGCGGAGAGACAGTCGTGAATTTGCTGTCCTGACGTAGGAGCAAGGGCTTGGACTTGACCACCTGTTTTAAACACAAGATTCACCTTTCTAAAATCATTATTTCATTTTCTTGCTTAGAGAAAGTGATAGTATAAACAATTTGGAACTGGGATGGGACAAAAAGTAAAATGATATATTCTAAGTCATTTATAAGAAAATACAGTAATTGCGAACTAAAATTTGTGAAACATATTTCTGTTTTAAAATCTCTGCTTCTTTGTTCTCAATTCCACATTCATTTAATCAACAGCAATAAATTACAGTTGTAGATTATGGAAGCCACCCACGCTCTGGGCTTGTGGGACATGGATGGTGCACAAATGCTCAAGTGAAATGTTTCTTTTGGAGAAAATGGAACAGACCATCTCTTCTCTCTTCGTCTGCAAAGCATACTTTATGTTTCACTTAAATACCACTTTATAACTTATTCTAGTGGAAGATTTTTCCCTATTGTTCACAATAGATGGCAGACTACTACTGTTCCCTGAAGTAACTGAATATTAAGAAATCCTTTCATCAATGGAAAGAAAAATGAAGACAAAGAGAAGAGGAAATTATTAGAAGAAATAAATGGACATGAAAGGGCTTTATCACTTCAGGTTGAAAAAGGTTTTGAAGATCTCAGCATCTAACTTTCAGTTAACAAATTCACAATTCAATTTCCAAGTTAGGATTTTCTGCTGTCAGATAAAGCAGAATTATTAGAGGTACTGAAAAAATTGCTTTAAAAGATTTTGTGATGGGGGAGCTACTTTTTCTCATCTGGCAGGCCACCGTGGCTGGGTATTGATAACTCCACTTCCCAGAAAAGACATTTTTAAGGGGCTCCCTCTAACTCTCCAGGCAAAGAGAATATTTAACAAAGGAGAATTGATTCATTAAAGAAGAAATGCAGTAACTGTCAGGGCCAGGTAGGTTTGGGGTAGAAACTGTAGGTATGATAAATTCAAGGGCTCTATGTGTAAGACTAGAAAATACATTTTCAGAAATGCACATATACATACATATATACATTAAAACTGTCTTGATGAAAACTCATCAAACTACATTTTTGACATACTATGTGAACGCTTCACAGGATGTTCTGAATTGTAAATAAGATGTAGAAAAAAATAGGTCTTTTTCTTTATTTTCCTTTTTTCAGTGTTGTAAATACATTCACACTTAGATATATCACATATTTGAATCTAACTACTTATGTATATATTGTGCCCAGCACACACAAAAACATAGCACACTCACCAGGAGGTGGACTCTGATGTCAAACTGTCTGCATCCAAAACGCAGCTGGGAGGGGCCCCAAGACAGTAGCTCATATAAAAAGATGAACGGAGGGCTTCACACACATAGGTGAAATGTTTGAACAGAGACACGTTTCACACAGTCACGTCTGTTTCTTTCTAGATACAGGATTGTGGGGTGATATATATATATATTTTTTACTGCTATTCGAAGAGGCCCCAGAGTGCATATGGGAGGAGGAAAAAGCAGAAATTAAGCAATCGAATTTAAATTGCATATAAAAGTAACTTGTGGACTTGTTTCAGAAGGTACATTTCCGGCTTTCCTCCCTGGGATTCTGATTTTACTGGGCCCAGGATGATCCAGGGACCTTTATTTATAACATACACCCCAGACAGGCCTGGTTTAAAGGTCAATCATCCTGCGAGGAACTAGTGCTTTCAAATAATTTTCACGCCCTGTATATTGGCTCTATCTCACAGGGCTCTGCAGAGGAAGGCAGGGATGCTTCTTCAAAGTGGTTGAGTCCTCAGTCCCTAGCACAGTAACTGCCATAAAGTAGAAGCTCAATAAATACGTGTTGATTGACTGATTAGAGAATATAATTTTTAGCACTTACGTGTCTACAAAGCACTTTCATAGATGTAATCCTCACTATCTGAGTCTGTTTGGTTTGGGGTTCAGAGAATGAGAGTTGGGGTAGCAAAATATACAACATCAGCATTTGGCCTTTGAGTTTCACAAGGTGAACGGAGTTCAGAGGATGGAACAAGCCACCCCAAAGTCTGTATGTCCCCTAAGTTTCCCTCCAAGGCTCTGTACTCACTCCTGCTTTCCACACAGGTGTCTCTCCAGCCAACACAGAAGTTTGCCAGGTCTCACGGTCACTTCTCCCAGCTTTCTCCAGGGAATGAAAGGCATACTTGGACAAGGCCACAAAGCACAGGGTGGTAGACCTGAATGTGCCCTCATGGCCGTGGGGGGTGGGGTAGGGCTGGCCTGGAGGGCAAGCAACTTTTCCAAGTTCTAACACTTGATGGTCTGTGACATTAAACAAATCACTTCTCCCAAAACCTCAGTTTCTTCATCTGTAAAGTAGTCATAATAGTGTCTAATTTATTTGTTGCTGTGATGGATAAATAAAGCAAATGAATCTAGGACCTGACTCAACATGGATGTTCCAAGGTAAGTGAAGTGAATGTCAGGGATGAAATTAGAACTCATTTCACTGATTATGTGCCCTATCCATACAATAGTAGGCTACTTATGAAAATAAATCACTCCCACCCACAAACAGACATACTGCTATCCAGTGAAACCGAGCAGGAGTCCATCTTTGTTAAGGGCAATGACTTAGAACTTGAGAATAGGAGAAGGGTGCACTGGGCAGAGGGCTGACTATGTGGGTTCCAGTCTCAACTCAAGTTGGGTGACACTTCTGGGTGACTTGGGCAGGACTCTTAATCCTTTTGTACCTCCTGTTTTCATCTGCCATGCAAAGATCAGAACATCTTCCTTGATAACTTCACAGGTACATACCATCCTTAGATGTAGGCAAGTGGGATTACCCTGGGCCCTGGGCTATATGCCTTGGAGGTCATGGCCTTGAACTGCCTTTAGTGGAACTTTCAAAAATCTTTTTCCCATAGTTAGCACCACCTAGGGCTGACAGTGCCATCTGAATAGGATGCCTGAGCTCACACCAGGGCCAACTTCTCCAGGTGGAGAACCCCCTGTCCCACAAGGAGAAACTTAGGAATTGTTCTGTGGGGTCATCCCAGGGCACCAACTCCAGGAGGGTGGCCTAGTGACCAGATTGCTCCCTTGAGTAGGATTTAGAAGGATCACTTAAGATAGGGCTACTAGAATAGTGGCATGCCAATTTTGGGTAACTCTCACTTACACTGGGCACAGCATAAGTTAGTTCAAACCTCTAGCAATGGATGTTCCAGCTCTGATACTCAGGCTTGAGCCACATAAGGGGCCCACTTGTTGGCTCTTGCCAAATATTCTGACTACAGTGGCACCCATGGACTATAGTTCTTGAGGTTGGTGGAGATAGTGCCACCCTCTACACACAAGGACCTCATTTTACATACCAGAAAGTCTCTGGGAGTAGCTGGATTTATCTCCTAATCCAGCTTTGGAGGTTGTGGCCCCATAACATTTATAAGTCCTCCCAATCAATGCCCACTCTTGCTTCTGACTGATATGGTGAATTATTCTCTTCCAGGTTTCTTAGGACCTACACAAGGGACACTCATGGGTGACTCTCACAAGTCACGTTGTCCTCACTCCCCATGGACCCCTCCTTTGGTGGTGAGGAGTGGCAGGCTGTGCAGCCAACACAGAGGAGTTGCAGCCAACATGGGAAGAGATCCCATCTAGCAACCCCGTGATTATAACCTCAAAAGGTCAAGAGAAAAATGTGTTGTTCTCAGCATATGTTTTAAAATGCTGAGCAGTAAAATTAACATGGCCAGAAAATAAATTATCATTCACGCCTTGTGTACTCTGGATAAACTAGCATCTGTGGTCACTGTGAGGGAAGCACAGCCACTTCATTCCTCAGAAGCCAGCAATCATGGGCAGCATGGTGGGTGACACTGTGCCCTGAGTGATGACAGACCCAGCATCAGAGAAATGGCAGTAGGGGACTGCAGAGGCAAGGTGACCTGTGCCATTTCCATACAAATAGATTCTGTTGCTGCCTTCTTCTCCCAGTGAAAGATATAAATTTATCCAGGAATGACACATCTACAATAAGGAAGCAACTTGAAAGGAAGAGATGGTGCCATGCATTGCTAAAATGTTCTTTCATGTACTCCGATGGGACAAGAAGCAAATAGGCAAGTATCTCTTATCTATCTTACTCTACATTTTTCTGGATTTATCCCTCTGACTCTCATGGGCCTGTACACTGTACAATGAACCCTTTAATGAAGTTGTTTATGCAGACAGGGCCTGCACAAGAGGTGGCTGTCCTGCACAGAGATGTTGAGGATCAATGGGAGACTAATGTGGTTTTAAAATATAAACAGTGCTGGCTGAATGCTCAAGGTCACACAGTCTTGTCTGATGGACACAGAATACAGAATTCTGACCTCCTCTTGGACATTTTCTCTGAGTTAGTGCCTAATGGTGCATCATGCCAAGAGATGAGAGCCACGGGCAGGCTCCCAGATGGGTTTGTTTACCTGTTGAAAGCCCTTCTGTTATAATCCCGCTTATGGAAGCAGCTTCCATTTGTCAGACAGGGAAGCTTTGCATAATAAGTTACATTGGAATAATCAAGTATTTCATAATGGATCCTAGGTTTAATTTTTACCTTCAAGATATTTTTTTCTTTCTCTTTTATTTTTAATTCTTTCACCTGTAAAATAGGGATTGTGACACCTGCTCTACTTTACAGGACAATTGTTAGACTCAATAATGATGATGATGATGATATTATTGGTGATAATAATGATGATTATAATTTTAATAGTGGTGACAATTTTGGTGACAGTGATAAAGATGATGTTGGGGATGGTGATGATGTTGGGGATGGCGATGATGTTGGGGACAGTGATGATGATATGGTGATATGTTGGGGATGGAGATGATGTTGGTGATGGAGATGATACTGATGATACTGATGATAATAATGATGATTATAATGTTGATAGTGGTGATAATTTTGGTGACAGTGATGAAGATGATGTTGGGGATGGTGATGATGACACTGGTGATGATATTGGTGATGGTGATGATGACATTGGTGATGATGTTGGTGATGGTGAAGATGAT
>NW_003852744.1:157435-179037 GCF_000181295.1 Otolemur garnettii
GATAATGTTGGTGATGGTGATGATGACATTGAGGATAATGTTGGTGATGGTGATGATGACATTGGTGATGATGTTGGTGATGGTGAAGATGATGTTGGTGATAATGTTGGGGATGGTGAGGATGATGTTGGTGATGGGATGATGATGTTGGGGATGATAATATTGGTGATGACCACAGTGCAATGATGCTACCATTTGTGGCGTGGATATTTTGTGATAGGCACTGTACAAGCTCTCTGCAGGCATCATCTCACATCATTCTCACTGCAGCACTAGGAAGCAGGTATTATTACCTCACTATTTTAGATGAGGACAGTAGGCACAGAGGGTCTGAGCACCCTGTCAAAGTCTCCTTGCATTTGCAATGACAGTAGGCACAAGGTGAGATGGGGAAATCTTAGCAAATGTGACATCGCCCTGAAGTTGGGGCATGGGAATCACATCAAGAAAGCCTGGCTTTTTGCTTATCTACCCGATGGGGCCTCACTGTGCTCTAAATTTCACCAGAATCAGTGGTTTTCTAGGCACAGATGGAGAGAATCCCAGGCCCCCGCTGGCTGTGAACTCCTTCTTGGAACCACTTGGGCTCTGCATGCTCCAGAGCAGTCAGTGTAAAGTATGTCAAACTTAGACAGAAGCTGCTGCCCTGGGAAGCCTCCACTGTCCCAGGCAGAGTTCATGACCCCTTTCCTGTAAGTTCTGACACTGTTGTTCTTACCCCCATGATATCATCACTATTTATCAATATGTCATCTCTGTCACCAAGCTGAGAGCGCTGTGAAGTTGATGGTGTTTAGTTCATCATTTGACCCCTCCATGTTCAGCAGCTCAGTGTCAGGCTCACAGTAGGCACTCAAAAGAGTTGTGCACCCTAAGAAGCTGAGCGGGATGGCAGCAGGAAGGTGGGGGCAGCCCCCTGGCCCTATGATGAGGTGGGGGTGGGAGTTTCAGAGTCTTCCATAAAAAAATCAGAGGAACTTTGTCCTGCAGGAGCCCAGGTCCACACCCTTCCAGGACAAGTTTCTATCTGGAAATGAAGCTCCTGGTTACACAGGCACAATGCTTTTCTCTGCCCCTTGAAAACAGTGTCCTAGAGGGTGCTGATGAAGGAGAAAGGGCAGACTCAGGGACTCCTGCCCCTCCCTCACTGCCTTGTCACTGTCCCTCTCTGAAAACCACTTGTGCTGTGTGCAGGTGTCTGTGGAAGTCCATTCTGGCAGCCCAGCAGGTTCCTTCAGGGATCCCTCCGCCTGGATGCACCCCACAGGCCTGGTGGCTGCTCACATAGTTCTAGTCATGATATGTAAACACGACTCTGAGAGTGGCCTATAGGCTATAGGGGCAGGTTGTTTTGGTGAGTAAATAGACAAAGGTTGAGTCAGGAGAGAAAAGGGGTCAATTTCTCAATTCTGATCCCACTGCTGGACTCACTGAGGCCTCCTCAGTAATGGGAGCCCAGGTCCAGCTCTCTGCAGCTCTTCACCACTCTCTGGTGGGAGCAAAGCATGGACTGGCTGATCCTGGCTCTTACTGTGTTGTCCAGGACCACAGGGCACAGATCCAGGTCGGCCAGTCTGGAATGGAATCAGTGTTTAGGGACTGGCAGTCAGCCAGAGTCCATGCTTCATGAAAGGCCACCAGAAGTGACCTGTTGTGCTTTGTTAAGTGTTTACACCTGAAAGACGTGTCCTCATAACATGGCCTTGATCCAAAAAGGGTTCTATGCTTCCTTGTCCCTGGTTTCACTGTACAAGGAAGGAGGGCAGAGGGTGTGCTGTTTCCCCAACAATATTTTGTGTCTTCCTCACCACTATCCTGAGAGGTTCATTCTTCTCTTTTTCTGAATTTTAGAAATTAAGAGAATGTCAGTGACTTGTCCCAGGCCTCGTGGTCACAGATGGCAGAAGTGGGGCTTGAGCCCAGGACACCAGCAGAAAATGCCTGTATGGATAACGCTAAGCTTCCCTAAAGTAAGGTGACCTTCTTGCTCCAGTGCAGTGACCCTTCTGTGGCTGTGTGGACAGAACATGAAGCTTGGTGACTAAGCCCACACAGGTCACCTACCTGTGCTTGGAAGTCATGACCCCAGAGCCCATGCCCACTATGCCTCCTCACCAAGGAATGGGTCCTCTGTGGCCTCAATCCTTGCACTCTGATGCCCAGGTGGTGCCTCTGAAGTAGCCCTGTGAGGGCTCTGGGAGCTCTGAGCAAACAGGAAAGAAGGGCAGGGTGAAGAGTCACAAGCAACCTCAAGACCTAGCAAACCAGACCTCATCAGATCATAAGGCTCTACAATAATCCTGTTTGAGTCATCCTCACAATTCAATGGAGTGTTGCCCAGTCTGGGGCTGTGAGATGTCCCCACCCCCAGGATCCTCTGGGCATTGGTCTCAGCACATACACTATGACCCTGTGTTGGGAGTGGCAGCTCTGATGATTTTTCAAATAGCTCTTGGGGTCCTTCTTTGTCTTACAATAGTGCACTAGAGCATTTTTGCAGCTGAATATGTTTGTGGTCTACTCCTGTAGTGCCTAAGTCTGACAGTCTTCCTTTATTTTGTCCAAGTGCCAGTTGGCAGTGTTTCTGTGGCTATAATCTTATCTCTATTCCTTTTTTTATTCTTTTAGAGATGGATAATTAAGTTTCTGTTTCACCTCTCTACTAACTTCCTTATCAAAGGGTCCCTTGGTCACACCCTTAATGTTCTCTTCTGAATGTGCTCTCTCACCTGGTGCAATACGGAGGATTTGAGAACTTTTCAAGTCTTTAGCTTCTAGTTTCTTTTTGCTTAACAATTCCTTCTTGGACTCATGGACTCTCCTGTCTCTTCTTCCACCTCTCTGTAAGCTGTCAAGAGGAGCCAAGTTGCTGCTTTAACATTTCTCTTAGAAATGTCTTCAACTAAATATTCAGTTTCATCACTCGTGAGTTCTACCTTCCATAAAATCCTAGAGCACAGACACAGGTAAGTGAAGGTCTTTGCCACTTTTAACAGGAATGGCCTTGTTTCATTATCCAGGGACATGCTGCTCACTTCCATCTGAGACCTCACCAAAAGGCCTTATTGTCCTCATGCCTATCAGCATCTGGCACCTGACTCCTCAGGTGTTCTCTATGAAGGCAGAGCTTTCTCTTCTCTGTAGCTTTCCTTTGCTTTCTGAGCCTTCCCCAGAATTACCTTTACAAGTTTGTTCATAGCAATTTAGGCTTTTTGCACAGATACCTCGAAACTCTTCCAGTCTCAGTTCCAATGCTGCTTCCACATTTTTAGGTGTCTTTAGGTATTTGTTACACCACCACCCCTCACTTGTTGGTACCAATTTCCTGTCTTCTCTTAGCACTAATGGCTGGACTAGACACAGCCACCACAGACACAGGAGCTGGGAAGCACAGAGCCTCTAACAGAGGTCACAGTTGGCTGAGAGGCCCCGACCCCTGGATTCTAAGCTGTGAGGAAGCTGGAGCGTCTTGATCATCATCTTCCCCTCCTGGAATTTCTAGGAGCTCAGAGGACCCTGAAAATAGCATCACAGATGAGCTGAGCTGACATTTCATTTTATCAACACTCTCATTTTACATGTGGGAAATCTGGGACCCAGAGAGGTCACGTGATTGGCCAAAGACAGCCCAAGGATGGTGGGAGGGCTGCCCTGCATCTGCGCCCCTCTTGCAGTTCAGGAGGCCTGATCTGGGGCTCATCCCTTGTGCACCATATCCCCCAACAGGGGGAAAAAACTTACTGAGCACAGAGTCATCTCACAGCCTCCTTCAGAGCAAAAGACCCAAACAGAGGCCGAATAAGCTTTACCTCACAACTGCTCAGCAAATCCTTACAGGAGTACTCAAGAGACCCCAGGTTCTAGTTAGAAGGTCATGGGTTTGGGGGACAGACAGATCTGGTTCAAATCCCAGCTCTGCCACCCAGTGGCAGTGTGACCTCAGGAGAGCTGGCAACTCCCCTCAGCCTCAGCTTCATCATGTGCAGAATTTAACAAAATGCCCATCTCAGAAACCACAGGCAGTGTACAGGGTGGACATAAAGTTCATGTGCAACTTGCTATATTAAACTATTTTAGGCTCGACACCTGTAGCTCAAGTGGCTAAGGCGCCAGCCACATACACCTAAGGTGGCAGGTCAGAATTCAGCCCGGTCTGCCAAACAACAATGACGGCTGCAACAAAAAAATAGCTGGGCATTGTGGAGGGCGCCTGTAGTACCAGCTACTTGGGAGGTGGAGGCAGGAGACTCGCTTGAGCCCAGAAGTGGGAGGTTGCTGTGAGCTGGGATGCCACAGCACTCTACCCAGGGGGACAGCTTGAGGCTCTGTCTCAAAAGAAAAAAACTATTTTAAATTGCACATACACTTTATGTCCACCCTGTATATATAATCCATGTGATAAACCAAACTATAGAGTGCAAGTAATTGTCTCACAGAAAACTAGAACAGGTTCTCTGACATCGAGGGCAGACGCAGTTCACAAAGTTACCATCTATTCGGACACTGGAAGTTCTCAGGCTGCAGGTAGAGGGGCTGGAAAGGGAGCCGTCCCCGAGATCCTGGGAAAGTGAGGAGATGCAGTCTGCAAGCCGGAGTCTGAGAAACGAGGCTGAGGCCGTACAGCTGACGGCCTTTGCTCAGCTCACGTCCTGTCACACACCTCCCGCAATCATCTAGTTAAGGTTTCACGATGACTGTGAGGATGTTTCTCTCAGGAGACTCTGAGGAGGTCGGCACATAGACACAGTAGGTGCTATGATATTGGTACAGGAAAGGTTACTTTGATAATATGGTATTTTCTCTGACAATTCTCTTAAGCTACTTTGTTCAAATGAAAAGCACATTTCTGTTGTTTAAACGTTTGGCATTGCCAGACTGGAGACTGCTTTGGTGTCACTCCCTATCTGATAGCTTTCTAGGCTGGTTTCCTTGTATTTCATTATAAAAGTTATTAGAACTAGAGGCAGAACAGATGTGCATATTGGCTGGACAGTGACAGGTGGCCGGACCCTCTTTTCTTTCTCCAGTAACAAAGGGATTTGGAAGGCTGTGGGCAGGAGGTGCTTCATCTGGGTCGAAGAGGGAGTGGGACCCTAACAGGAATGTGAGTGCAGCTTAGGAGAGCCCAGGAGAGGGAGTCTGGAGTTACTGCCCAATCTCTCCTCTTCCTTCAGGCACCACCCCTGCAATGATGAAGGCCCCGGGTTAGGTTCATACCTGGAGCTGATGCTTGTGATTTTGACATGACTTTGACAAAGTGATTTACCCTCTATGAGCCCCCTGTCCTCATCCGAAAAGCTGGGAAATGCATATGGTTGCAGGTATGTGTAGAGTTGACAAGATGACTGAGATTCCTGCACGCAGCAGGCTCCAAACACACTGGCCAGGGACCCAATGTGCTGGCCCCACAGGCACCCTGGGAATTTCCAGGCATAGGTCTAGTCCACTGTCCTTACTGCACAGCTGCAGGAAGGGGCAGGGCTGTGTCTGAGCAGGCTAAGAAGGAGGGCCTGGCCCCTGGCCTTGGGCACAGCTCTTTCTCTGCCTGGCTCTCACTGCCCAGCTTGACATTCCATCAGCTGCTAGGTCCTGCGCCACCTCCCCAAACCTCCCCCCAGCACCAGGTGTCAGACAGAGACCCTAAGGTGGGCCTCAGCCTGGGAACATATCCCCAAAGTGTGCAGAGAAATGATGGGCAGGTGGGAGCAGCGTCCTCTCTGGCAACTGCAGCACCACCACGGCAGGCTCCTCCGTCAGGCCGACCAGTACGGTACCATCTGCTGCGTCTACAGACTCTTTAATTAACTCCTCCTAAAAGAGCCCAGCTGTGTCTCTTTCTTTCTACTCAGCAAACAATTCCAGGGACTCTGTGCAATTAGCTTCCATTACAGATAAGAATTGCCAATTAAAACCCAATCAACAACAATGCAAAGGGAGGCAGGGGGCCAACTTGGTCAGCCCTGTGTGGCTGCCTGTGACCTCAGTGTGGACACCTGGCCGGCAGGTGTGAGAGGGTTGGGAGAGACGGCAAAGGGCTCTGGCTACACAGAGAAGCTGGTGGCTCTGGTGGAGCCTGGGGACTCAGCAAGCCTTTTCTGTGAGGACTCCAGGCAAGGGAGCTTTCCGGCTCCAGCTCCTGGTGCAGACCTGGCAAAGAGCGCTGGCCTTCCAGAGGCCCAGGGGGATGATGATACCAGCAGCTGGGGCTGTGGCAGCAGCTGACTGCATTTTAGCTTCCCTTTAATCTCTTCTTCATCTTTTACACTAATGAAATCTGGCTTTCTCTCTGTGCACAGGAACAAAGCTGGCAGATATTCTTGGGGAAATAATAAGTCCTCATTACGGTAACGTCTCTTTTATCTACATCCTCTCACTCTGTGTGAGTGGGACGCACCAGGGCCAACCCCTCCTGTCCTTCCACAGACAGGGCTCTGAGCACAGCAGATGCCCCCAGAGGCGCTGAGCAGGACCCCGACTCCAGCACGTCAGAAGGTTATACTAATAACGTGTTTGCCTTCTTCCATCGAGTCAACAATTCTCTGAAGCATGTGTTATAATTAAGACCACTGATGGATGATTAAACAGAGGCTGGAAAGGCGAAGACATCACCTGACATCACTCATCTAGTAAGAGGCGGAGTCGGGATTCAAACCCAGAGCTGTCTGATTCCAAAGCCACTGCACTGTGGTCCTCGTCCTTTGCTGCCATGGGGACCTGGTTAAAAATTGTCCTGCCCCACCCTGGTAGCTCCTCATTAGGTGCCACCACTGTGTCCAGGTTTGCTGCCTCCCTAGTTCTAGAAAAAGGCTCCCATCCCCCTGAACCTGGTGGGGAGGGGTGTAGGGATTCCAAACCCTCCACTTCCGCTGGGTTAAATACTGATGGCACAGGTAGAAAGTGTTATCCCACGTTTCGAAGGAAAGACTTTGCTTTACAAACAAAACAAAATACCTACTGCAATTTTTTTTGAGACAGAGTATCACTTTGTCACCCCCCCGTAGAGTGCTGTGGCATCATAGCTCACAGCAACCTCAAACTCTTGGATTCAAGCGGTTCTCTTGCCTCAGCCTCTCAAGTGGCTGGGACTATAGGCACCTGCCACAACACCCGGCTGTTTTTAGAAACAAGGTCTTGCTTTGGCTCAGGCTAGTCTTGAACCTGTGAGCTCAGGCCATCCACCCTCCGGGGCCTCCCAGAGTGCTAGGATTACAGGCATAAGCCACCGCACCCAACCGCATGACTACTGTAATTTTTATCTGCCTTGGAATTGGCAGGTATTACTTATCCTGAAAGACACAAATGGTCTAGAATCCTTTCAGAGTCCCTTGCCTTGCACATTTTTTAAATTAAGTAATTCATCAAACAATTATTGAGCATCTACTGTATGCCAGCCACCTGCCCAGGCCAAGGTCTGGAGATATGTGGATGAAAGAGATTCAGATTCTTTCCCTGAGGAGGTTATCTTCCAGAAAGACACAGACATCTTAAAGGAGTGGTAAAACTGATGCCACAGCCATCATTGGGTGCCTACTTTATACAAGGCATTGTGCGGAGAGACACTAGCAAAGCACGTAGTACTTTCTTCTCTCTGGCCCTTAAGCAACAATGACGTTAGAAGTTCAAATGCTATTGTAGGAATACCATGGAGCTTTGTATGCTGACCTTGTATGCTACAAGTTTGCAGAACTGACTTAATCAGTTCCGGGAGTGTTTCACACATACTGTGAGGTTTGGGCAGTTGCCTCCCCCGTAAATGGACACTGTTTTCCTTCACATTGTGAGTGACCTTTTCCCCCGTGCCCTGCAGCCCTGGGTAGGACTTCTGGTATAAGAGAAGGAAGAGAAGTAACCACAGACAACATGCCTTGTTCCCGACTTTATGGGGAGAAAATCAGTCTCTTACAATTAGATCTGATGTTAGCTAAACATTTGTATTTTGTTATTATAAATAGATTTTTATTTTTTAGAGTTGTTTTGGCTTTATAGAAAAATTGAGTGGAAAGTAAACAGAGTTTTGTGCTCTCTTTGTACAAAGCTTCCTTTATTATTATTATTATTATTATTTTGAGACAGAGCCTCAAGCTGTCACCCTGGGTAGAGTGCCATGGCATCACAGCTCTCAGCAACCTCCAACTCCTGGGCTCAAGCGATTCTCCTGCCTCGGGAGACCCTGGGAGTCCCTGCCTGCTGGGACTACAGGCACCTTCATGACACCCGGTTATTTATTTATTTATTTATTTATTTTTGGTTGCAGCTGTCATTGTTTGGCAGTCCCGGCCTGGATTCAAACCTGCCAGCTCAGGTGTATGTCGCTGCCTTAGCTGCTTAGGTCCTGAGCCAGCTTCCTTTATTATGAATATCTGGAGTTAGTGTGGTACATTTACTACAATTGATGATGAACCAATATCATCATAGTACTTATTATTTAAATCCAGATCTTACATAAGTACTACACATAATCGAGATTACGGCAGGGGTCCTCAAACTTTTTAAACAGGGGGCCAGTTCACTGTCCCTCAGACCATTGGAGGGCTGGACTGCGGCCCCGGGACGAGTCAGCTGCTAAGCATGACAGGCAGCGGTGGCAAAAACACCCAGTGGGCTGGATAAATGTCCTCGGTGAGCCGCATGTGGCCCGAGGGCCATAGTTTGAGGACACCTGACTTAAAGTACAGGAGAGGAGGTGTGTTACGTGTAGTACTATGCCATTTTATGTAAGGGACTTGAGGATCTGTCGGTTTTGGTATATGCAGGAGGTCCTGGGAACGATCCCCTGCCCGCTCTGAAGGGCTGGCTCATATGGTAGCCGTATTTTCAGCTTTCTGAGGAATGTCATGCTGTTTTCCATAATGGCTGTACTAATTTACATTCCCACCAACAGGGCACAAGGGCTCCCTTTCCTCCGCATCACACTGATCTTTCTTCCTTTTGATAATAGCCATTCTAACAGGTGTGAGGCACGTCTCATTGTGACTTTCATTTGCATTTCCTTGTCCATCAGTGATGTTGAGCGTTGACAAAGGCCCTCCGAGGCTTGAAAAGAGAAGGAATTACCACAGGGCTTCCTGGAGTTTTATGAAATGTCTCCAGCCACATTCTCTAAAATGTAAGAAGGTGAGCACATCTCTCTCTCCCTTTCAGCCTCTCTCTGTGATAACTCAATTGATTCTGGCTGCTGCCCTGAGTTACAGAAGCCCTTTATGGTTCCCACTTCCCTAAAGTTTATTCGTGGAAGAATCAACTTCAGTCTGGGCAGAATAGCCCTCTTCCTCACTGGGTGGAGGGAAACCCCTGTAGTTGGGCTAGAATTCTGGGGCCAGCCAGGCTGGGACTCCTGGAAACAGGGGGAGCAGTGACAGGACCCTCCCAGCCTCACCAGCCAGGCCTGTGTGTCCTGTTGCAATCCTGCCCACCTGTCCGCAGCCGAGCATGGGCTTCCAGCACCTTCCTCTCCTGGGTGAGCTCTCCTCATCTCTGCCGGAAACAGCCTCCCATAAAACTTGGGGGAACCTGGTAATATGGAGTTCAGTACACCCAGAATATGGAGAACAGGTTAAGTTGCTTTTCCGTGATCCTTGTAGGGGAGGGTGTTTTAATTGGCTGCCTCTCCAGCCCTTTGTTAGAGATAGTTTTCCAGTCTGTCTCTGCAAAGATGGGGGACCATCAGCTACAGAGTGCACATTCTTGCACAGGCCCATCAGTAGGGATGTTTTGGGATTATTTCATAGATTTGACTCTGGTCCTACAGACTCTACCAGCAACCCCTGCCCTTGCTGGAGGTCAGAGAGCATGCAGGTGCTAACAGCATCTCCCCTATGCCCAGGCTCTGAGTGCTGACCCCAGAGAACCCACCCCAGCTGGGAAGGAGCAGGCAGGCCCATCCGGCAGGACTCCTAGGCCTCCCTGGGATGAGTGTGCTGAGAGGAAGCTCCAGCAGGTCTGAGAGGAAGTACTGGTCACCCTTCCTGACTGGGCACCAGCAGTGGGGAGCAGGGAGCAACAGCAGCCCCCACCGTAAAGAGCTGTCACTGCTTCTGGGAGAGCAAGTAGGTTAGAGGGGGAAGAAGCCGAGCAGGTATGCAGACAGCCTCTCAATGACACAAGAACTTCCTTGAAAAGTGGCAAAGCAGTCTCTTCTGGGTAATTTCGCCAGAACATCCGGTCTCTCCGGCAAGAAAGAAGAGGCACAAGCTGTCTGCCTGTGCTATAAACAGAACCATGTGGATCTGAGTCCTTTATTAACCCACCTTGCTCTGATGCTGCAGGGAGGAGACCTAGGAGGACACCCAAAGGTGGGGGTAGGGGAGCGATCCCCTTGTGTTTCTCCTCTGGATCCAGGGGCTGCGGAGGGTGAGGATGAAGGCTGAGGGGTGAATGGATGGGTGAATAGACAGATGGGCAGTGTTGCGGGGCCTAACCCAGCCACACAGGAACCCTTTTCCCTTCTCTTCTTCCTCGCTTCCTAAGACAAAGACACCAAGATGGTCAGCCTCACCCCCAGAAGTTTGCATCAGAGGACCCTAACTTTCCAGGCAAGCTGTGGAATTTTTCCACCTGCCATGGCCCCAGATAAAAGTGGCCTCTAACTGCTCCTGAGTGCGGACTCCATCTTTGCACTGCCCGGGGAGGGGGGGGGGATCAACCTCCCTTTTAAATAAACGTGGCCTGAACATCTCCACTGTGTTCTTATCTCTGGGCACCACTGCTTATACCTTTCAGGTAGTTGGGTGGAAGGATGGGGGGGTGGATGGATGGGGGGTGAGTGGATGGCTGGACAGATACATGGATGAATGGGTGGGAAGGCGAATGGATGGGTGGATGGAGAGATGGGCTGTGTGTGAGGAACTTCTCTGCCATATTAATCTTGTAGGAGAACAGGCAGGTAGAGCCTACAGGTACTTTGGTCTCCCGGAGAAGACTGTCATTAATGAAACAAAGTCAGCGGGCATTACTGCCCATCTGCCATGTGGCCAGTGTGAGCTGTGCTCAGTGGGAAAGGGCAAAAATCCCGGGTGGACGCCAACTGGCCTCAAAGTCTGGTGAAACACACAACCATGCCCTGTGCCTGGGGCTGATGGCAGAGGCAGGAAGTGTGGGCCAAGGGACAGTTAATTCAGACCTAATGATCTGGAACAGGAGGAGCACTTTGCAAGGCCTGAGGGATAAGTTGGGGGGGTTCTAGAGAGGAGGCCTGGAGAGGACATGCAAGGGGTCTGGTGTGCCTAAGGGCAAAGGAGTCAGAGTTTCTTCCTAGATGGGAACAGGTGCGCTGGGGCAGCCCTCAGGGGAGAGTTCAGGTAGGAGTTACAGCCAAGGGCAGCTGTAGCTTCTAGAGTTAGGCAGTCCTGTATGAGACACACAGAGTTTTTATTTTCATTGCCTTTTCTTCAAATTCTTTCTCATGATTATGCTAACCTGGGGTAGGGGAAGCCCTGGGCATTCTCAGGCTGCCAGTAGAGAGGCAGGGACTGGTTCTTTCCAGGCTCTGGGAGCAGCAGAAGCACATCCTAGTGGCCCAGGCTTGTCACCTTTTTCTCCATGAGCAGACTCCATGATATTTACAGAGTAGAACAGAGCCCCCCACCTCTGCATAAGGATGAAACCAGAGGCGCTATCTTCTGATTTCCCTCAACCTGTAAATGATGAGGCGAGGCAGGTGCCCCCAGTCAATGAGGAGAGGGGCCTGGGGCCTCACTAGCTTGTGTTTCTGGAGCTCACCAGCTGCTGTGAACTGCAGGCACTCAGAGCCAGCAGGAGGGGGAGAACACAGCTGCCGCCACCCAGAGTACCAGGAAAGCATTATTTTTTCAACATGTCCAGTTGGTTCTACAGCTTTCTTTAAAAAAGAAAAAAAAAAAAAAAGGAAAAAGAAAAGCCCAGCAGAGGTAGTTTGCATAGGGAGAGCCGAAACTATATTGATCATCTGGCACCACACTTCTTGCTAATAGCTATTCCGTGACCTCACTGTCTAGAGCCCTGATGCTACCGTTCAGCCATTATTTCAAAGAATGAGATCAGGTGGAATTGGGAAGATGCTCCAGGCTTTCCCAAATCCCACCTGGCCCTGGAGCTTTGGAAGTAGTGAGCCCCCACAATGCCTTCAGGCTAGAACAGCAGCCCCGAGCACGGAGTCTCTGGGCAAAACAATCAGCTCTTTGAAGTGTGGGCTGCAGCTCCAAGCCAGATGCCAAGTTCCTTGAGCACAGGGATTGTCTTCTGGAGCAGAGCTAGAGGCACCTTCAGCCCCCTGAGGCCATCTCCTTCTGTACAGGTGAAAATGTCAGAAGTGAGCTCATTCCTGAAGGCTGCACCCACCTGTGTTAGTCTCCGGCATCAGTGAACACGTGATCCGGGCTTGGGGTCATGCCCAGAACTTCTCTCCTTCCTCCTTTTCAGTTCACAGGCGGCTCTGATGAGGGTGTTTGATTGCAGGGCCATTAGGATAATACTGCTGTACTTTCCACGACAGCCGCATCTCTCCTCATTAGCATGTCCCACCAGCTCTCTGCTCTCGTGCTGAGAAATGGCTGGGTTGGTACAGGAGGTGGCAATTTGAAAGGAGTCTGCACAAAGCCGTTTGCCAAAGTCAGGCCTGGATCCACCTGGTTCCACCTCCCCATTCATCTGTGCCCCACCCCCACCTCCCCAGGCTGAAGATGCCTGCAAAGCAAACATTCTCCCTGCTACCACCTGGGCTGACTCCTCTGCTTGGAAGTGTTGCTCCTGCCCCTGTGTAACCCTGACCATAACCAAAACTCCCAAACAGGCATTTCCCTGAGTGCATGTGGATAATCATTTGACACGGGGTGATGGTTTTCCAAGTGTTGTCTCCAAACCAGGAGACCCTCAAACCCCACCCCAGACTCAGTGTATCAGAAGCTATCGTGGTGGGGTAGGGCCCTGGAATCTTAGTTTAACAAGCCTGCCAGGTGTTTCTGATTCACATGGGGATTTGCACCACGGTCAGGGGATAATTTAAGTCCTCCAAAGGGGTTCGTGACTGAAGAGCTGGACCTCTGGGAGATCTGTGTGGCTCAGCGGAAAAGGAAGACTTTGGTGACATGTTTCAGATGGAACTGTTTTAAAATCTCCACTCTGCTCTTCCTTCCCGGAGAGACTGATATTGGGCGAGAGACTGCACACACTCAGGTTCTCAGTTACCTTTTCTGTGACCCTGGAGCAACACCTTTTGCTCAGTTTTCTTTGTAGAGTTGCTGGAAGGATCAAAGGAGAGAATCCAGCAGAAAGAGCTTTACAGATGATGAGATGTGGTACAAATGTCATCATCAAAATACAGCGGAGTACAGTGGTTTTAAGCATAAACTTTGAAACTGACCTGCCTGGATTTGAGCCCCAGCATTGCCACTGCCTACCTGCGGTCTTTGGTGAGTTAATTAAGCTCTTTGTGCAACTGTTTTCTTACCTATAAAGTGCAGATTGATTTATGCCAATCACTATGAAGATTAAATGCGTTAATGTAAGCATATAGAACTCTTGCACCTAAGTATTACATAATATAAAGGTTTGCTGCTATGATTATGGTCATTATCGCTATGGATTTTACTCTCTGGGTTCTAATGCGGGCAATTTTACACATGCTCCTGGGTAATTCTGTGCTGGTCCTTCGTGGTGTATCAGTAGACCCCTGAGGTGTGGGATGCGCCAGGGTCCACAGCTACTTTCTTTGCATATAATTAGTGCTCATGCCACCATGCCAGGCTCTGCCACTCCAGGCCCCCAGCCCCGTCTCTCACCCTCACAGTGACTCTACAGAGTAAGTACCATCCTCTTCACTTTACAACTGAGGCTCAGGGAAGTTGAGGGACGTGCCCCTTCCAAATTCTAGTAAGAGGTGAAGCTAGGATGTAGACCTAGATCAGTCTGACCTTAACATCTATCCCACACTGTATATAACCTTCTGGTGCGTAAATGGGGAAACCCGTGATTAGAGAGGGGAGGTGATTGCCTAAGGACCAGACCTTCATTCCTGATTCTCAGGCAGAGGCTCCGTGCAGAGTCTTAGTTTTCTAAATAGTAATGAATGTGGAGATAACAGTTACTTTTGCCTTCAGTACAGGCCCCACCTTGCTGTCCTGGGGTTTCCTTGGTTGTGGTCATAGCATGTGTTCTTCTTTTTTCCAATACCCCTTTCACTTTCTGGGAAAGCGCCTTGCTCTCTGGGTGGGATCTTTTTTCCTCGCCTCTATAACTGGATGACCGTGTAAAGGGAATACCTCTCCCAAGCCTTGACCCCTACACACATGGAGAAGCACATTAGAAATACTAGGAAAGCTGTTGGGGCTTTTGACATGTGGGATTTTGGTTCTCCAGACAGAGAAGTGTGAAATTTCTAAAAATGAGAATTGTAATGTCCAGGGTTCTGTTTTAGAAGAAAATACTGATAAGATTGAGTAGCAGCCTTCCCGATAATTCATTGCTTTTGAGGCAGCAGAGGTGGTGTGTCCTGGCAGGTAGAATCCTAGAGGCTACCTGGGCTCAGAAACACCCCATGCAGAGAGGTATATGTTCGTACACTGGGATCCCCTTCCTGCTACCATTGTCTCTGGCTCTCCATTTTCCCATCCATCCATTCATTCATTACAGATCAACATATTCAAAGCTTTTCTCTTGACCAGGAACCTTCTTCTCCCAGAGGTCTATGTGGTTTATTTATATCTGTTTATTCCTCAATTTTCCCAAGCTCCACGTGCCCAGAGAGACCTTCCCTGACCACTCTGAGTAAACTGGTAGGTCTCCCGACATCACTCTCTACCCTCCTTATTTTACTTTATTTTTCTTTATATCACTGGTTGACATTTATATTATGTATAGGAGGACAGGGGATTTGTTAGTTTCATGCAAGTTGTGTTTATTATATCCTACCCTAAAACAGGACTAGACAGGAAATAAGTTCTCAATATATGTATTGAGTCAAGAATGAGTGACTGTTTTAACTAAGTACATGGTAGTTTTGAGAATAACCCTTTTGGAAGATATATGCTTCATTTCAATGATGTCACTGCTAATAATTTTTAATCAATAATTACACATCTTTAGTAGCAACATGTGATAGATATTTAAATGCATGTAGTTCTTTTTTTCCTCTTTTCTTTTTTTTTTTTTTGGCCAGGGCTGGGTTTGAACCCGCCACCTCTGGTGTACGGGGCTGGCGCCCTACCCTTTTGAGTCACAGATGCCGCCCTTAAATGGTTGTATTTCTAATTCATTATATGATACTGCAGAGAGGTTGATGTTGTTATCCCCATTATTGAAATGGGGAAATTATGGTTTCCCAGAGTCTTGCATCTTGTAGGCAGTAGGTCCAGGCTTCTGACTGAGTTCATCTGAGTTCATCTTCTTTCCTCTACTCATCACCACTGCTCCACCATCATCTCAGATATTTCTTCCACAACAGCCTCCCAGTTGCTTTAACAGCTCACGCAGAGACCAATCCCATCAATTAGTGGCCAGACCAGCCTTTGACCATGTCCATCTGGCAGCTGGACCGCTCACTGTGTTTGATTTAGCACCAGATGATTTAACCGTTTCCCCAAATCAAAAAATCAAACTTTGCCTGAAGGCAAGGCCTCATGTACTTCTGAGAGCAAGTCCAAGGGGGCTGGTCCCCCAGTGGTCATAAAAGTGGCCTTCCCAGGGAGAACACTTTTGAAGGAAAAATGCATTTAATGTAAGTGCTCTGTTATTGTGTGTTCATCAAAAAAATATAGCTCCAGACTTCATATGGAGTCTATGCAATGATGATATTATATGTTTGTCAGTTTTCAGAAACAAACAAAGATAACTGGACAATTTTCAAATCCTAGAGGAACTTGCGAATGTGATTTGCATATCAACCACTTTATCAACACAATCACAGTCTGTTTACTCACGTTGGTTGTCCGTTCCTGAGCTCCACGCCAGTGCAGGCTCTTGGTTTTTTTGGGTATTTTTAAGGTCCAGAAGCAAAGGAACAAAAGCACCATTCAAAGATCATTATTTTTGTGGCCTTTCTACCCTATAAAATAAAATGCCTTACTTAATCAAAATATTTCATTAAGAGGGCGGCGACTGTGGCTCAGGGAGTAGGGTGCTGGCAGGTGGCAGGTTCAAACCCAGCCCCAGCCAAAAACTGCAAAAATTATTTTTTTTTCATTAGGATTCTGTTGATGGAAAATTCTGTTTGGTTCAACAGAATATACATTAAAGCGCAAGACTTTGCTAGATCCACTAGAATTGAAGAGTCAGTCTCTGTCCTAAGGAATATTAAAAATCCTGTAGAAAAAAGGAATGAGGGGAACATTTACGTTGGCAAGCAACCACGGCAGCACTAGAGGGCGCTCTCAGCACAGGCAAGGGGATGCAATGGCTGTGGTGAGAACTCATTCTAAAGCAGGCCTGAACAGGAATAGTTAATGTTTATTGAGCCCTTGCTGTGATCCGGGCTCTGTGCTAAGCGTTTAAATACATTTTCTCATTTTATTCTAACCAACGCCCCGCGGGATAGGAGTTATTATTATGCACGTTTTATGGCTGATGACATTGACACTCAAGATCACTTTACTAATAGCAGGCACTATTGGGATGCAAGTCCCGGTCTGTCTGAAGCCTCTTCAGCCCTGTCCTCTGAACCAGGTCTGCCAGGACTATGTGACCACAGGCAGAGAGGCACGGCATGGCGACAGCTCACACCGAGAGCTTGCTGGGTGGAAACACTTCTGCCCAAGTGTCTTACATGAAGGAACACGTTTAATCCTCACAACAGGCCTGTGAAAAAACACTGCTTCAGTCCTACTGCTACTAAGGGAAGTGCCAGGTTTCAAGCCACGCCGGGCCCACACCAGGACCTGGGTTCTGAGCTCAGCCCCCCAACTGCTCAGTGTGACTGAGGAGTGCAGGGCGAGGGGGAACTTGCCTCTTTCTCCTAAAAGTACACTGAAAGATCAACTCACAGTGTAGGCAGATTAATAAGAGAGATATTTGTTTCCAAATACCGTTCACATGGGACAATCACAACAGCCCAATGCAGGTCAGATGTTTCATATGTGCTTTGTAGAGGGGAGGGGGAAATGAGAACAGAAAATTTTGTTTGGGGGAAAAGTGGTGCAAGGGAAGAGGAATGACTTGCAAATTCCTGAGGATCGGGTTGGGTATTGTGTTTAAAATAATCTGAGCCAGATCTGGAGGCATTCTTCACCTTTCCTGCAATGTGTTAAGAAAAGGGGGGGAGGGAGGAAGGGAAGTCAATTGCCCCTTTCATCTTTTGATCTGGTCAGTCCAGTTTGCGAACCTTCTACTGACCAGTTAATCTCTAATGGCCTTTAATGAAAAATATTCTTTATACCTAGGAGTCATATTTGGGGGTGAAATTTCCTGAGCTGCTTCAGGAACAATAAGCAGATCTGTGGCATGAAGGGAGATTATTGAGATTAGAAGGAACTTAGACTGTGGCTCTAGGAGAAGAGGGTGGTGCGTTGAAGGATTTGCCTGCAACATGGTCAAATGGTCTCTCAGTTAGATCTGGTCGGACACTGTGTGGAGGGGGATCGGTGTGGACCCACCCAGAAGGCTGAGGCAGGTGAAGGAGGCCTGAACAAGAGGATGTCAATGGCTGTGAGGACTTGAGGGAGGGGGGAAGAGAGAGACTGTCCTTTTCCATGTACTGGAAGGGCTGACCCTTTAAGAAAGTGAAAACTGGCTTTCTGACAAGAATCCCACGGTGGATACTTGTCAGGATAGCAAATAAGGCCGTATTCATATCAAATTGCAATGACTCAACTTCTCCCTTCCATGCTTCTTAGCTTACAGGACTTGAGGGCTTCTGCAAAATTTTCTTTCTAGACAGCTTCCCGACAGTGAAGGGCCATAGACTGACCTACTTCTAGCCCCCGACCCTTCCCCCAGCCACCCCACAGTATAAGGCATGGGAGGCCACACCCACCCCTTCCCAGCTCTGGTCGACCGTGTAAACCAACTCTTAACAATAAGCTGTCAGGAACATTTGGTTTTTTCATTAAAAAACCCTCCTTCTCCCTTAACTTTTCTGTACCTTGAATGTGGATGTATTGTCCAGGGCCATGACAACCATATTATGATCAAAGAAGAAGGTGGCATTAAACATGGCATGGATGTGTGGCAGACACCATAGAGCCACCAGCTATTTATTCCCTAGAGTTTTCCTTATGTGAATGAAGGAATGAATGAATAAACTGCTCTTTATTTGAGTTACCATTGGCCAGTTGTTCTATTACCAGTTGCTGAATGCATCCTCACTGATGCACATGCACCCCCTAACACCTCACCCCACCCCTGCCCCCTCATCGTTCAATACTCACTCCTGCTGCCGCTGCTGCCCAGGCAGAAAACCCACCCCCAGCCTCACCCCCTGCTGCCTCTGAAAGTCTCACCGGAGGTCCAGGGATGTTCCTACAAAGCAAGGAGAAGGTTTCCTCCTTCTCTATTGGGAGGAGAGGGGTCCTCAGCTAGGGCTCTTCCGAACTCAAAGTGTAGAGTTTAGTATGACAGCAGTTCCAGTCACCCACCCACAGACTTTATTTCTTTTCTGTCCAAGACACACGTCTAGTGGGTCCAGGAAAAAGTCGAGTGTTGCCTCTCTGTCTTTGGAAGCCATCCCTTCTCTCCTGCCCAGTCCTGTGTGGAGAAGTGTTGGCAGATCAGCAGGGCCACCGTCCTTCTGCGTGTGTGTGTGTGTGTGTGTGTGGCTGTGTAACCTGCGCAGTCCCCTCTGTGGTTGTCACCTGCAGCATCTCTCAGGTGAGGACAGAAATATCTGCTCCTCTGAGGATGCTTCAAGGAAGCAGGGAGTAGCCCAACATAGGAGAACAGGCTCATTTCAGAGATTTGGTTAACAATCAGCATGGGAGGTGACAAGGGCTGCCTGCACCTTCTACCAGGAAACCAGAAGGAGCCTCAGGACAGCTGCTTTTGGAGAGGTGGGCTCAGCCCTAAACTCTGTTTAAAATACTGGTTAGGCCAGATCATGGGAGTCAAGTGTGCACAGATGATTATAAATAATAAGTGGAGGTGATTTCGCACACTACACAAAATCAGTAACCACGTGTGCCGGACACCAGCTGCGTTCTATTTGCTAGAAAAGGAACTAGAGAAAATAGCCTGAGGAAACAGCCTGGAGGATCTGGCTTAGCCAAAGGAAGTCTTTTCTGATGTGGAAGGTCAGGGGGGGACTTGTTCAGGAAGAGAGAGCATCCCTGCACACACAGCACCTGGCACGGGGCCCGTGCGCACCTGCAGTTCACCACGTGGGAGCTTCTTTCCTGGTCCCTTCCCACAAGCCACACTCCCATAAGATTGGGTGAGATGAACTCAGGAGTTTGAGGGTGCAGTGAGCTATGATGAGGCCACTGCGCTGTAGCCTGGGTGACAGAGAGAGACCCTGTCTCAGAAAAATAATAATAATAAAATCAAAATGGAAATTTCTTTAGGCTTGTCGTAGAAGTTGATGAGATAACATATAAAGATGGCCCAGTAAAGAGATAACAGATAAACAGTATTCAATAAAGTACGATTCTCTCCAACTCTCATCACCCCTATCAAAATATTTTTAATATAAAAATTCTCGGCTCGGCGCCTATAGCTCAACCGGCTAAGGCGCCAGCCACGTACACCTAAGGTGGCGGGTTCGAATCCCCAGCCCAGACCTGCCAAACAACAATGACGGCTGCAACCAAAAAATAGCCGGGCGTTGTGGCAGGCGCCTGAGGTCTCAGCTACTTGGGAGGCGGAGGCAGGAGACTCGCTTGAGCCCAGGAGTTAGAGGCTGCTGTGAGCTGTAATGCCACAGCACTCTACCCAGGGGGACAACTTGAGGCTCTGTCAAAAAAAAAAAAAAAAACCAAAATTCTCTAAGATTGGTATTATTGACATTGATCTTTGCTTTCTTTTCTCTAGAATATAATTCAGCTTCAAGCAAAGGATGTTGGGCCCCCTGTGTCTGTGATTTTATTCTGTATTACTGCAGTCTGCCCTAAGCGAGATCTTGTCTTTGCTAGACAGGGCAGCGGGAAAGAGCAGCTGTTTACCTGGGAGCCCCCTCTCTGCACTGACCTTGACTGAGCTCCTCCCAGGTGGGTGTGGGGAGCGGAGCCTCTGACATGCAGTTCTAATTAGCAAGCTCAGAAACCTGTTGGGTGATTAATTACAGGGAGGAGATACCTTCCTTCGCTAAAGGGGCCAGCAATGCTCCATTTTCCTTCCTTTGGTTCTGATAATTCCTTTTCAAGAGTGTATCCACCTTTATGTAAATGATTTTGTTGTGAAAAATGGAGTAAGTTCAGACATGAATATATTAATACTTGGTAAACAAAAATAACACTGATAACATACATCAGTCTCCCGTCAGCCTCTGGATTATTCCCCCAGAAGCTGTGGGATCGAATATGTGTTCATACCTGTATATTTATGTTTCTGTACATCCTAACACGTACACAGGAGGGCATGAGCACGCCTAAGCTCCCTGCTTTGTTTTCCCCAGGCCTCTGCTTAATGGAATTAGACAAAGTGCCGATTTGGATACAGACTGTCATGAGCCCCTTGTAAAGTGAAGATAATGCACTTTGTAAACAGTTACAACAATATTGACTGTGCCCATAAAAATGATTTTATGGTAGAATAAATACACTTAGAGAAAGGCACACAAACAATCTGAACCATAAATTAGGGTTTAATCAGCAGTGCAAGAGGCGCTGAGGAAAATGATGAGACTCAGCGCCCTGAGCTCCTCCCTGGCCCTCCCCCAAGTGGGGGTGAGATTTCCCCCAGTGTTCTCAGTGCCCCGGGGAGGAGAGGAGCCAACAGGGGGAAACCCACAGAGAGAACGGAGGAAGAAAGCTGGAGGCAGGAATCTGTGCACACTGTGGGGGGGGAAGTCAAACACTTGCTGAAGTAAGGATTGCTTTGATACGATGATGGTGACTGAAAACAGTTGTTCTATATTAGAACAAGAAAAAGTCTTCTCAGTTGCTAAAGAAAAAATTAGTGGGATTTATCAAAGAAAAGAAGTACCCCCTCCTGTTTTAATCTCATTTTCTCTTTTCTCCGGCCAAGCTATGCTTTAGTTCTTCCTCTGGATTTTGACTCTTACTCAGCTAGGATGCTGCATGCTTGGCCCTGTTTGTGGCTGTCCATTGCTGAAGATGGCTGGCTTTCCTCATAGAAAAGCTAGAGTCATGTGGTTAGCCTGGAAAAATCAGCAAATGAGTCTCAGCTCTTGGAAACAAATTTGTTTTTTTCTGCTTTCAAGAATCATGAGCACTTTATAACCTTTAAATAATAAACCAAAAAAATCATAAAAGGTGAGGCCATCAGAATCATTTAGACTGTCAGTGAGTCACTGGACTACATGAAAGACAGGAGCATCGGTGCTGATTTTGTATCTAAATAATGCTGCTTATTAGGCCAGGCCCTTAGCCAATGTGGAGTTGATGTCTTTTTTTTTCTTCTTTTGGCACAAATGGTGCCATGCGCCATCTGTCAGAGCACCTAAAAAATATACCTACAAAATATTTGCTGGGTCACTCTTTAAAGTTGTTCTAGTATCAAGACTTTCTTTTTTTTTTTTTTTTTTT
>NW_003852744.1:179244-181027 GCF_000181295.1 Otolemur garnettii
GGATTCGAACCTGCCACCTTAGGTGTATGTGGCTGGTGCCTTAGCCGCTTGAGCCACAGGCGCAGAGCCAAGACTTTCTTATTCAAGTGTAAATGCTGGTAGAAAAAAGGAAAAATTAATCTTTAGCCAGTGCATACATGCATACATACACACGTACTTGCATGCATACATACACCTGTATTTGCATACATGCATACATATTTGCACACACACTTATTTGCATATATACACATACACATTTGCATATATACATACAGCCTAAGGAAGAATGGTGGCATCTGGCTGAGCCCTAAGGTATTCTTGAGTTGAGCACATGAGAGAAGCCCCTGAACAAGGGCGCCAGAATCATTAATAAGGTGGAGGCAGGGTCTGGAATACACAGTGGATGTGTTCCATGGACAAATATTACCCTACTCATCTTTGTTTTTAGACTTTAGAAAGCCTATTTATGTTCCAGCCAGCCATCTAGCCCATGAGCAAGTGCATATCTGACCTTGGGATCAGTCTAGGAAAGAAATCTTTGCTGCCTTTAGCCATGCCATGAGCACAAAAGTCCCATAGGAGGCGGAGGGGGTGGTAGTGATGGAGGAGGAGGTACAGAACTGTCCTCTCTATTTCAGCCTCTGCTACAACCTTGTACATATTTCTCAGCTAATTGTCCTGCCAGCTCTTATTATTTAGGCTAGTTCCCATTTTAACAGCAGATCTAGATTTAATTGTAAGCCCGATTTGCAAATTGCATAAGCGGCTCTACAATTTCAGTGTACATTCCGCTGAAAATCACCAAGTATTATTTTCTCAAAATACCTGAACCTACAGAACAGTGGCGGATGGTGTTATTTCAGCACTGGCTGGTGTCACTGGTGGGCTCTCTTTTATTTAACTGGCCTTTCTCTCCCACCTGGGACTTTATCATGACAAGAATGGCAGCTCTAACTCAAGTTCATCTTTGAACTCAAAGCAGGAAAAAAGAAGAAATCATTTCATCCATTTCAATTTGTAAGAAAAAAACATCCTACCCAGACCTTCCAATGAGCCCATATAATTCATTGCTGTGCAAAACTGCACGTGACCACCCCCCAACTGTCAAAGGAGTTTGGGAAAATAGGTAGCTGGTGTTCTCACCTCTGCAGTGAAGAAAAAAGAATAAACCTGTGATTACCCAGTTAGTGAGCTAAGCACAGTGTCTGTGTCAGGATAGAACAAGAAAGTGAAACTGGGTCATTAAATCCAAACGCTCTCTCTTCTTCCTCCCCCAAGACACAGACTTTCTGCTGTGAGTTTGCTGGCTTGGTTCTGAATCTGTATCTGCTGTTCTACAAAAGATGTGTATTAAAGGAAGACTGTTTTTTTTAAAATTCTGAGTTGCCAACATTTAAAAATATAAGTTATCTATCCGGGAATAGCAGGGCATAATAAAGACTCACCATGTCAAGAATCTGGACCGCTTGGTTTTCATCCTGATTTGGTCAAAAATTCTGAAGATTTTTATCTTTGCCTTCTCTATACTTCCAGCTGACCTGTAAATAGGAAGCAATGTCAACCTACACCTTCTATACGAGATGCATTTTGTGTGATATATTTTTTTTTGCAGTTTTTGGCCAGGGCTGGGTTTGAACCCGCCACCTCTGGCATATGGGGGCTGGCGCCCTACTCCTTTGAGCCACAGGTGCCACCCTGTGTGATGTATTTGTAAGGAGGTTTGTGACACTGTGTATAAGCTCTATTGGTTAGAGTGATACTAATAATAGGAATAATATCACTATCCATTTTTTTTTTTTTT